>NW_007731268.1:60655-62421 GCF_000696425.1 Galeopterus variegatus | reverse complement strand
AAAATGGAACAGTTCATCTGCCTCCTTGGGAGCAACTAAAAAATCCTTTAAATCCACTGGGAGTATCTTTCTACCTGTTTCTGGATGTTTGGTGAAATGCTATTCAGGGTGCAATTGCTGCCACAAGGCAAACATGACTGCATTTGGCTGCCAGTTAATTTTCTTGCTATCAACCCCTGCTGCAAGCAAGTCAAGCCACATCTGCTCATGGTTAGTCTTGCTTGGTCCCCTTGGGATAGAATCCCAAGCATTTCCTGGGGTTTGGTCTTAGCCCCCTTTTGGACCCCTTTTGCTTGTCTCCTATCCTCTACTTCACCCAGGCTGGCTATCATGGTCTTTACTTCATGTATAGGATGACCAACGTATGGGGACAGTATGGCCATCAGTGACCCATAGGACATTGATGGAGCATTTTGCAGCATTATGTCTCTCATTCTGCCTGTAAAACATTCATCATCTGGGCCATGGGTGTTTACATTAAACATGGACTGCCACATCCCCAGCTCCTGAATTATTTGAACCAACTCAGCATATGTTTCCTGTTTACTCACAATCTTGGGCAGTTCTCCAGCATTCACCCACATGGTTCGGGCAGCTGCATTCACTCATTCCATTAAGGAGTGATTAACTGGCCCTTGTGCATATCCATGGCTATTGTGTAGCCACTGCCTCAGGGATGGGTGCATGGTAATGGAGGCTAATTTTTCCATCTCCTCACCAGAGCATATCACACTATCCACCCCTATGTCCCATAACTGCAGCAGACAAGCAGCCAGGGGCTTCCCGTTTCTGCCAGAACTGTCTCCCCAAGCCAACTAACTCAACCCGGATATACAGGACATAGGAAGTGAATTGGGTCACCTGTGGATTGCCCACCGGTTGTCTGCCCGCTCCCATAGGATGCTCATGCTTCAATTTCTGATGCACACCAGGTCATGCCTGGAGATGCACAGCCTTCCCCAACTCACCACTGGGTTTGTGTGCTCCCTGGTGTGAGAGCCAGGAGTGGCCAGTCACTGCACATCATCCTCCAGGACAATTATCTGTGCTTCCAACAACTCTGCTTCTGTTTTAAATCTCAATCAGCTTGCAGTATAGTGAGCAGCAGCCAGACTCTGGTCAGCAGAAAATTGGCCACCGGGCACCACATACTGAAGGATAGCCACATTTCCTCCCCCTCCCAAGGAGTTCTCTGCTGTAGTGCCTGCTCTATGCTGACTTGCAGTATAGTGAGCAGCAACCAGATCCCAGTCAACAGGAAAGTGGCCATAGGGCACAACATATTCGAGTAGCCACATTTCCTCCTTTTTCCAAGGGGCTTTTTACTCCCATACCTGCTCAGAATCCTGCTGCAGACTACACCTATTGTAGAACTAGGGCTAGGGCTCACAGACCCCTCTAGTCCATTGTCCAGACTGGGTCATAAAACCCTCCACATGCAGGTCTGAGCTAGGTAATAGGAAAAGGTCTTGGGAGCCATGGATGAAGAAATAATAGGCTTTATTCAGAGCTAGGAGCAGTCACCCTAGTGGCTTCCTGGAGCATCTCTAGACGTGCCACATTTCAAATCCATAATCCAAAAACACATTCAGGGACACAAAATCCAACCTCAAGATGTGAGGAGCAGTGTTGTAATGGCTCCACTGTCTGCAATTTCCATACAGAAGATGGCAGACTGGGCAGAACTGCACATGCACAATCACAATAGACAATGACAAAGAACACCTGGGCACACGTGCATACCCACACCAGATGCTTGGCAAGAT
>NW_007731268.1:54879-58703 GCF_000696425.1 Galeopterus variegatus | reverse complement strand
TATATCAAAATCAACTCAAAATGGATTAAAGACTAAAATGTAAGACCTGAAACTAGACAAGGGATTAATGAGTGCATTGGTCTTAATATTAGAGAGCAGGGCTTCAACTTTTCTTCACTCACAAAGTTGTAGGGTTTTTTGTTTTGTTTTTGTTTACCATTACTTGTTACTAAACAGTTCAGTTTGGTTCAGATTAGCTTGTCTTAACACTGTGATACTAGGACATGGGAGCCAAGGTCATTTATTCCTTGTTAACATGTACTCTGTATCAGGCACTCTTCTTGGCAATGGAGGTATAGCAATAGTCAAAATTGTCAGAAATCACTGCCCACATGTAACTTATCTTCTAGTGGGGAAGTAAAATCGTAAATAAAACAAATAAATAAAATAGAGAGTGTGTTTAAATATAGCATAGATAGTGATAATGCTCAAGAGAGAAAAAAGTATTGGAGGAGGATAGAAAATGTTGGGGTAGAAGGGAGAATAAACAATTATACAGGATGTCCAGGGAAGAACTTCCTGAGANAGTAAATTTCAGTTCTGATAAGAATTCAGCTCACATATCATGCAAATAAACAGAAATGGGAATGCAATAAGGAAAAATGAGAAGGGAGTTATGACAGTTAAAGAAGAGGCTGTCCTTTACCTAATGTATGCTCTTGGTGCCTTTGTTGAAGATCAGTTGGCTGTAAGTATGGCTGTAAGTACATGGATTGGTCTCTGGGTTCTCTATTCTGTTCCACTGGTCTTATGTCTGTTTTTATGCCACTACTATTCTGTTTGGTTATTACTTTTGTAGCATAATTTGAAGAAAGGTAGTATAATATCTCCAGCTTCATTTATTTATTATTTTGATTAGCATTGCTTTGGCTATTCGGAGTCTTTTGATGTTCCAGATGAATGTTAGGATCATTGGTATTTTAATGGGGATTGCATTGAATCTGTAGATTGCTTCGGGTAGTATGGATATTTTCACAACACTAATTCTTCCAGTCCCTGAACACGAAAATCTTTCCATTTTTTTGTGTCCTCTTTAATTTCTTTCAGCAATGATTTGTACTTCTCATTGTAGAGATCTTTCACCTCCTTGGTTAAATTTATTCCTAAGTGTTTATTTATTTATTTATTTTGGTAGGTATTGTAAAATGGGCTTGTTTTCTTGATTTTTTTTCTGATAGTTTATTGTTGGATTATAAAAACACAAATGATTTTTGTATATTGAGTTTGCATCCTGCAACTTTACAGGATTTGTTTATCAGCTCTAGGAGTTCTCTGACAGAGTGTTTATGTTTTTCTCTTTATATAGGATCATGTCATCANTATATCAAAATCAACTCAAAATGGATTAAAGACTAAAATGTAAGACCTGAAACTAGACAAGAGATTAATGAGTGCATTGGTCTTAATATTAGAGAGCAGGGCTTCAACTTTTCTTCACTCACAAAGTTGTAGGGTTTTTTGTTTTGTTTTTGTTTTTTACCATTATTTGTTACTAAACAATTCAGTTTGGTTCAGATTAGCTTGTCTTAACACCGTGATACTAGGACATGGGAGCCAAGGTCATTTATTCCTTGTTAACATGTACTCTGTATCAGGCACTCTTCTTGGCAATGGAAGTATAGCAATAGTCAAAATTGTCAGAAATCACTGCCCACATGTAAGTTATCTTCTAGTGGGGAAGTAAATAAAACAAATAAATAAAATATAGAGTGTGTTTAAATATATCATAGATAGTGATAATGCTCAAGAGAGAAAAAAGTATTGGAGGAGAATAGAAAGATATAGGATCATGTCATCAGCAAGCAGGGACAGTTCAACTTCGTCTTTACCAGTTTGGATTTCCTTTATGTCTTCCAAAAGCCTGATTGTTCTGGCTAGTACTTCCATATATAGAAGAATACAATTAGACCATACCTCTCTTCATATATCAAAATCAACTCAAAATGGATTAAAGACTAAAATGTAAGACCTGAAACTAGACAAGGGATTAATGAGTGCATTGGTCTTAATATTAGAGAGCAGGGCTTCAACTTTTCTTCACTCACAAAGTTGTAGGGTTTTTTGTTTTGTTTTTGTTTTTTACCATTATTTGTTACTAAACAATTCAGTTTGGTTCAGATTAGCTTGTCTTAACACCGTGATACTAGGACATGGGAGCCAAGGTCATTTATTCCTTGTTAACATGTACTCTGTATCAGGCACTCTTCTTGGCAATGGAAGTATAGCAATAGTCAAAATTGTCAGAAATCACTGCCCACATGTAAGTTATCTTCTAGTGGGGAAGTAAATAAAACAAATAAATAAAATATAGAGTGTGTTTAAATATATCATAGATAGTGATAATGCTCAAGAGAGAAAAAAGTATTGGAGGAGGATAGAAAATGTTGGGGTAGAAGGGAGAATAAACAATTATACAGGATGTCCAGGGAAGAACTTCCTGAGAAGGTCACATTTGAATAAAGATCTGAATGAGGTGAAGGATGAGTCACATAACAATTTACTGAGGCAGCAGAAACAGCCAGTGCAAATACCTTATAATAGAAATATACTTAGCATTTTCAAACAGTAATAGGATGCCTTGTGACTGAAGTGGTGGGTGGGAGAAACAGCAGGAAATGAAGACAGGTAACAGAGGGGACAGTCATGTGGGGCCTTGTAAGCCATCGTAAGGACTTTGGCTTTTACACTAAAATGGGGACCTAGTGCAGTGCTTTGAGTAGAGTGACATGCCATGACTTATAATGGCTACTTTGTAGAGACAACACTGTAGGCTGAGTGAGTGAAAGCAGGGATACCTCTTAGATAACTTTTGAATTAATAGTTAAGAGATAGCTGTTTGTACTATGAAGGTAGAATTGGTTGGATTTTGAATACATTCTGATAGTAGTACTGACATTTATTTGATGACTAATAAGATTTTTTGCCTGAGTAACTGGAAAAATGGAATCACCATTTTCTGAAATGGAGAAAATATAGGAGGAATAGAATTAGGGAATGGCAGTAGTAGAGAAGCTAAGGTTTGGCCATGAAAATGCCTATTAGATATTTACATAGCGATGTGAAGTAGGCAGCTGGATATATTAATCAATATCATTGACTTGCCAATTTAAAATTGAGGAATTAGCTTTAGTTTTCCTCATTACAGAACTTATTTTGAAAAAAATAAAAATTTCCTCTTCTCACTCAAATCAGATCCAACTCCCTTTGGAGATAAACTGATTAGGCCTAAGACAAATCTAGAGCAGCTTTCTTTCTCCCTGAGGGGGAAGAAAAAATGAGCATGTACTTCAATTTGAAGATTGAACGGGTTGACATGTGTTGGGCTGGATCATAAACCCCTCTGCCCTGTCCTGTGCAGGTCCTGAGTCAGGTAAGTGAAAGAAAAACTGAGGCAGCCACTGGCAAAGTGGACATGCTTTATTCTTCAGATGCTAGCTCTGCCAACCAGTGGCTCAGAGCCACTCCCTTCCATACCAAAAGTACACAATAGTGGCAACAAGCCAAGGGATACATGGATGCACATGTGCACTAACTCTACTCTTATGTAATTTGTTTACAACGGATGTGCTTAATCATACTGTATATGAGGTGAGAGAGATATGAGGCTGACTAAACTAACTCCATTTTCCTCACATTCCACCCCTTCAGTGTCTCTCACCATACAATCTATGCATTCAGAATCTTTTGCCTTCCCTTAGCAAGGATGACTGACTCTTGCTTCCATATAATCTCTGTAATTATTGTGCATTCAATATACCTTGAGGTTTTTACCTGCAGCTCTATCTTTTCAACTATTAGCCATGAAAACCCCACCCATACACATG
>NW_007731268.1:53232-54621 GCF_000696425.1 Galeopterus variegatus | reverse complement strand
GTTTTTACCTGCAGCTCTATCTTTTCAACTATTAGCCATGAAAACCCCACCCATACACATGTCTGGTTAGTAGTCATCATTAGGGTCATTTTCCAAAGGAATTCTGCAGCCACACTGGTAGGAAACTCGGTGCATATTCAGCAAGCTGACACATTGGCCACACAAATGTATGCCTGTGTCCAGTCGACTCTGGTGTCTACAGCCACAATACTATGGGTGAAAAGATAAAAAGGTTATTGGCACCAATAGAGGGAGTTCTCATCCCTCTGGCAGAACACATGCCAGCTCACCATCCTGGAAAGAATGGTTTCAGGAATAGGTGCTGTGGCTCTATGCAGCAGAGTCTCCATTGGAGAGGGCCCACCCTTGCAAGGTCTTGCATTCAAGATCCTGTCAGCCATAACTGCCATGTCCAACCCTTCAGCAACAGGGATTGGGCAGATAGCCTTAGTCCCTTTTTCAGAAGACCATTGTACTATTCAATCATTCCCACTGCTTGGGGATGATACAGCACATGCAAATTCCACTGAATGGACAACTGAGAAGCCCACTTCTGTACTTCATGTCCAATAAAGTGGGTTCCACTATCACTCTCTATGACCGGGGGTCAAATGTACATGGTCATAAGGCTATTCAATGCCTTAATAGTGATTGCCTGGTCTGGGGCTTTTCTAGATCATACAAACAGAAGACCAGTAGCCATATCAACAGCTGTAAAGATATTCCTGTAGTTCTCCGACTCTGGCAGTGATCCCACAAGATCCACTTGCCACCATATTAGGAGAATCCTCCTCTCAGGTTTTCTGTCTATCTGCATGCGGCACCCTGTGAGCCATCAAGGGTACATCTGCCCATCATGGGCATTATTTCTTGAGTTTATGCAGCACCTGGCAAGCCACTGACCACATGGTCTTGCAGCCAGCATGCTGCATTCTTGGGTTTATGAGGCACCCAGGGGCCATCGACCACACAGTCTTGCAGCCAGCATGCTGCATTCTCCATTGTAGCAACCCAGCTACATCAGCTGCTGGAGCTCTCTCCAGCCACCTTACCTTAGCCAATGCATTGGCTTCATCATTGCATGGACTGGCTAAGGAGAAGTGTACTGTGACAGGAAAAAGACTTACTTCCTTTTCATGTCCTAATTCTCATAACTTACCACATGGCTTGTCCCCACGGGGATTAGTGGCCTACCACCCACTGTTAGTATTTCCAAGTAAATATGCAAAGGATAAGACCCTTATATATGACCCACTCACATTGTTCCAAATGACCTAGCAGGGTTGCAGCTGCCTTGGTTAAATCTGCAAGAGAATCAGAGGTTAGTGAGATATCATCTATATAATGAAACATTGTAACTGTGCTGGGCCTAGTCCACTTGGCTAGGTC
>NW_007731268.1:52380-53211 GCF_000696425.1 Galeopterus variegatus | reverse complement strand
CTGTGCTGGGCCTAGTCCACTTGGCTAGGTCCCCAGCCACTAAACCATGACAGATGGTTGGACTATGCAGGTAGCCTTGGGGTAATACCTGAAAAGTCCAGTGTCTCCTTTCCCAGGTGAAGGCAAATTGATCTTGGCTATCAGCCAAGGTTGGGATAGAGAAAAAAGCACTTGCAAGGTCCAGTACATGATGATAAGTTCCTAGCTGAGTCATCAGCTGATCTATCAAGTCGTGAACCAAAGGCACAGCCATGTCCAAAGGAGGCACTAATATTTTCAGTTCCTGATAGTCCACGGTCATCCTCCAGGTACCATCAGGTTTTTTCACTGGTCATACCAGGGTGTTAAAGGGACTGTGTGTGGGATGAATGATGCCAACCTTTTCTACCTCCAATATAGTCGTGCCTATCTCCACACGTCCTCCTGGCAAGTGATACTGTTTTACATTCACCACACGCCTTGGCCTGGGTAATACCTGTGGGTCATGTTTAGCATGTCCACACAACACAGGCTTCACTGTATCCTCAACAGAAATTCTTCAACCATCATTTGCAGGTATAGCCTATAAAGTACATCTATACCCAAAATGTATTCAGCTACAGGGGATACTTACAGAGTATATACACAAGGGGGCAATTGCTCAATGCTCAGCAACAAAGACACAGCTTTGACTGTAAAGTCTGTCCTCCATAACCATAACATTCACTGTGGCCCCTGGAAACTTATCTGGGTTGCCATATATCAGGCTACGTTCTGCATCAGTATCCACCAATGCCAATGCATGCTGCACATTTATCCCTGACCAATGTACTGCCCGTTCAGTGTGAGGCC
>NW_007731268.1:47935-52173 GCF_000696425.1 Galeopterus variegatus | reverse complement strand
AATGCCAATGCATGCTGCACATTTATCCCTGACCAATGTACTGCCCGTTCAGTGTGAGGCCTCTGGTCCTCATCTGCCCCCCAAAAACGAGCACCTTGGCCTGCTCCCTAGCCGAAAGAGAACAGTCCATCCACTTCTGTGTAAGTAGCCATAAAATCCTTCAAATACACTAGGTGTCCCTTGTCACCTGTTTTCAGACGTTTAGTGCAATGCTGTTCAGGCTCAATTGTTGCCACAAGGCAAACAATGCCTCATTTGGTTCACAGTCAATTTTTTCCTTATCAACTCCTGCCATAAGCAAGTCAAACCATATCTGCACATAGCTGGTCTTGCTTGGTCCCTTCAGAGTAAAATCCTGAGCATTTATTGGGGGATTAGTCTTAACCACCTTTTCGACCCCCTTTGCTTACAAACCATATCTGCACATAGCTGGTCTTGCTTGGTCCCTTCAGAGTAAAATCCTGAGCATTTCTTGGGGGATTAGTCTTAACCACCTTTTCGACCCCCTTTGCTTATCTCCTCCCCTCTGCCTCACCCAGACTGGATCAGTCCCTTCAGAGTAAAATCCCATACATTTCATGGGAGTTTAGTCTTAGCCACCTTTCAGACTCCCTTTGCTTGTCTCGTCCCCTCTGCCTCTCTCAGATTGGCCCATCATGGTCATCACTTCATGTATAGGACAACCAACATATGGGGCCAGTATGGCCATCGGTGACCCAAAGGATGTCGAGGGAGCATTTTGCAGCACTACATCTCTCATGCTGCCATTAAAACATTCTTCATCTGGGCCATGGGTGTTCACTTTAAACATGGATTAAACATATGCTGAGCTGGTTCAACCATCCCCAGCTCCCAGATTATTTGAACCAGCTCAGCATATGTTTGCCACCTACTCCCAGTCTCAGGCAGTTCACTGGCATTCATCCACATGGTCCAGATGGCTGCACTCACCCATTCCATCAGGGAGTGTCGATCCTGTCCTGGTGTGTATCTGCAGCTGTTCTGTAACCACTGCCACACAGAGGGCTAAGTAGTGATGGAAGCCAACTTTTCCATCTCCTCACCAGAGCACATCACACTATACACCCTTAGGTCCCACAGCTGCAAAAGCCAAGCAGCCAGGGGTTCGCCTTGTTTCTGGCAAAACTGTTTCCCCAAAGCAACCAACTCAGCTTGAGTGTAGGGGACATAAGTAGTGAATTGGGTCAGTTGTGGGTTGCCTACTAGTTGCCCACCTTGTCCTATGGGCTGTTCATGCTTCAGTTTCTGATGCACAACAGGTCACGCCAGGGGATGTACAGTTTCTCCCAACTCACCATTGGGTTGGTCATCATCTCCAGTGTTGAAAGCAGGAGTGACCTGTTGCTGTACTTCAGCCTCCAGAACAAGTACCCGTGCTTCCAACAAGTCTGCTTTCAGCTGCAAATCTTGAAGCCATGCCTCTTCATGAAGTGCCTAGTCCAGGTTGACTCATAGTACAGTGAGCAACAGCCAGACCCTAGCCAACAGGAAAGCAGTCACTGGGTACCACATACCTGAGGGTAGCCACATTTCCTCCTGCTCCCAAGTGGTTAGTGGCTCCCTTGCCTACTTGTAATCCTAATGACAACTATTCCAATTGTTGGGCTGGATCACAAACTGCTCTGCCCCATCGTGTGCAGGTACTGAGTCATGTAAGTGAAGGAAAAACTAAGCAGCCACTGGCAAAGTGGATATGCTTTATTCTTCAGACACTAGCTCTGCCAACCAGTGGTTCACAGCTGCTGCCTTCAATACCAAAAGGACACAATAGGAGCAACAAGCCAAAACATGGGTGTGCATGTGCACTAACTGCACTCTTATGTAACTTGTTTATAATGGATGTGCTGAATCATATCCAGCCGGATATGAAGCAAGAGGGCCTGACTAAACTAATTCCATTTTTCTCACAACATGATATCAGAACTGAAAATAGAAACTTGCTGGCTCTAGTCTCATATCTGGAGACAAGTCAAGAGAACAAAGGATGAACATAGGAGTTCTAAGAAAAAGCAACTAAGAAAAACATTAAGGAGATAGAGAAGATGGGAAAAGAAGAGAAATATATTATTCAGGACAAATGATAAGGCTAGAGAATGGGGAAGAAAAGACTATAGTCATTTCATAATCCTTTTTACCTACAGAAATTCTCTACTACATTAAAAGTAGAATAAATTAATGCTTTCATTCATGAAATTATTAATTATGTCATCTTTATGAATTATGTCTTCTTTCGGCTCTCTTCATCTGTTCATTATCTGAAAGTTTACTTTTACACTAGTTCCCAATGTTAAATACTGATTTTTCATGTATTATTAATATAAATCAATAACTTCAACAAATCTGATACAGAGGAACCAGAGACTCTTCTTGCATTTTATTATGAAATGAAGGAGAGAGGCATCTTCATTTATTTCTTGGAACAGCAATGACCAAAATGTTTCCCTTTTTGACACTATCATTAGTCTTTGAAAAATAATCCATCAACTGAGAATCATTGAGGACAGTATCTTAACTTCTACTCTCATTCACTTGTTAACTGGGGACATACATAGAAAATTAGCACTGTTTATTGAAAATATAATAGTGAATCTCACAGTCTCCACTAGAGACTTTATTAAAAGTTTGATGCTTAGAGACTGGGAATTAAGAAACTTTTGTAATTGTAAATATGTATCTGCAATTTACATGCAATGCTCAGTGGACGTTATTAGAGAATCAATAGGGATTTGTTAGGAAAGCTAACGTTGTCATCAAGTGAAAACAGTGTTTAAGTAATACTGATGAGACCCAAGGGTCAATCTGAGCATGAAAAAGATTTTTCTCTGCTCTGGCACTAAGCCAAACTGACTGCACAAGCTCACACCCTCATCTACTGTCAAGCTGAGGTTGACTCATTAGAGCGAGATGCTAGTGGTAACGGCTATTCTCTGAAATTTCTTATAATCCTTCATTCTGCTAATTTATCAGCACTTATTCTTTTCCCCCTAACATACAGCTCCATACTCTATCCCATACCTTCCTGAGGATCACCAGATTTGGTAGTCCTGAGTCTGAATGTTCTCATTTTCCTAATCTAACTCCAAAGCTGGCCAGAGATTACATAAATAAAAACTTTCATCAGCTGTTCATTAGTAGTATCTCAAATGATCCCCCCCCAAAATCTCCCTGAATTAATTATGTACAAGAAATGGGCCCAGGGCAGCAATATCCTCAATTATCAATGATGGCAAACACAGCAGTGAAATATGAAAACTCTAGTTTCAGACCCCTGGGTTTTAAGCTCTGGCTCTGCCATTTACATGCCATATAACCCTGGCTAAGTTACAAACTCTCTGTGCCTCTGTTCCCTCATTTATAAATGAAGGGAGGGGGTGGTGACAATAATACCATTAACTGAAGAGATTTGTTGTGAAGATTTACAAGAGTAGTTATGTAAAATATTTAGCACAGAGCCTGGTGCATAGAATAAGCCCAGCAAATGATAATTAGAATAATATTCTTGGCAAAACTGAAGTCTTCCTAAAATTGTATAACCACACATATTCAAGATCAGAGAAGATAATAGTGGCAGATGTACTTGAACATGTGGACTCTTTCATTACATTTAGGTATTGAATGTTCTGGTCATTGTTCAATTCTGTATAAACAGATTCTTTCTTGGCTTTCTAGAATGTAGAGTGTTATTTTATACTTGAATGGCATTTTCTTCACTTACTAGACAAACCCATTCTTAAAAGAGCTCTAGGTTCAAGTTATCCTCAATGGGCTATAGTAGCACCATCTCTAGGCCAAACCCAGTAAGTAGAATTTAATTTCAATTTTCAGTATAAAAAATAAAAATTATAAATATAAATCATGCAAAAAGTGCATACACAATAAAATACAGTTTGATGACTTTTTAAGAAGTGAAAACTCATGGAATAATCTTAAATAAGAAGACACAAATCATTGGGTGCACTCCAGAATTTTTCTGTGCATATTTTTTAAATCACAACCTCCTTCCTCACCTTATCATCTACCAATAATATTTTTCTTTCTTTATTTTCTGATTCTTACACCTTTTATTTATTTTTCTTTTCCTCTTCTTTTTGTCTTATTGCATTGGTTAGAACATTCAATATAACATAAAATAGAAATGGTGAAAGCAGGCATCCTCGTGCTACTCCTAATCTCAAAAGGAAAAAAAAAATCAAAATTTAATATTCGGGCAATGTTTC
>NW_007731268.1:45578-47154 GCF_000696425.1 Galeopterus variegatus | reverse complement strand
AAGTCCAAAGTCCAGGGGACACATCTGGTGAGAGTCTTCTTTGGTGGTGACTTTACAGCAATGCAGGAATCTCACATGGTAGAAAATGGTGGAACAGAGAGAGAGAGAGACTCTCATGTGCTCTCCTTTTAAAGCCCTCAGAACCACACCCATGAACACCAAAATAATCCATTCATTAGGGCATGAATGGATTCCTCAGAATCTAATCATCTCTTCAAGGCCCCACCTTTCAATTACCATAATAGGATTCCCACCCTCTTAACAATTTCACAATAGGGACCAAGCCTCCAACACTTTAAACCTTGGGGGAACACAATTCAATCCATAATATTCCATTCCTGGCCCCCAAAGTTTATGTTCTTCTCACAGGTTAATACAGCTATTCTATCCCCAAAGTCTTGTTTGACCTCAAAAGTCCAAAGTCTCATCTGTGAAGTCAAAACAAGTTATCTACTTCCAAGATATAATAGTGGGATAAACATAGGGTACATTCCCATTCAAAAAGAGAAGAATAGGCCAAAAGAAGGTGGTAACATGTCCTAAACAAGTCCAAAACCCAGTAGGGAAGGAATTAAACCTTACAGCTGGTGCATAATGTACCTTAACTCCATGTTTGATGTCCTCTGCATGCTGATGCAGGGGTTGGGTTCCCAAGTCCTCAGGCAGTTCCACTCCTATGGCTTTCCTGGTCTCAGGTGATGCTTTAGCTCTCACAGGATGGCATTGCATGATGGTGACTCTATAAGTCTGGGGTCTCCATGGCAGTCCCATTCTGATGACTCCACTAGGCATGTCCTTGGTGGGTTTTTCTGGGGCAACAGCTGACCCCACATTTCCACTTGGAATTGCTCTAGTGAAGACTCTATGTAGTGACTCCACTCCAAGAAAGATATCTTCCTAGGCACCCAGGTTTTTCCCTACAACCTTTGAAATTGGGGTGGAGGCTCCCAAGCCTCCATAGCTCTGGCATTCTTTGAGCATGCAGACCTAATACCACATGGATGCTGCCAAGGCTTTTGGCTTGTGTTTTCTAAAGCTGTGAGTCCAGCCACACCTGGGGCCAATTAAGCCACAGCTGAAGAGGACAAAGCAGCTGGGGTACTGCTGTGGGGACAGCATCCCAAGGTGGCCCTAGGTAGCAAGCCCATGGAAAGCCCTGTTCCCCAAGACCATTCAGTCTCTCTAGGCCTCTGGGCCTGTAATGGAAGATGCAGCCTCCAAGATCTCTGAAATGCCTTTAATGTCCTTTTCTCCCTTTTCTTGATAATCCCTTTCATCTGTACTAATATCCTTAGCAAATGGTCACTGGGCTGCACCATTGTATTTTTATCCTGAAAATGCTCTCTGATTCTCTACCACATGTCCAGGCTGCAAATTTTTCAAATCTTTACACTCTGGTTTTCTTTTAGTTATAAATTCTGGCTTTACATCATGCCTTTCTGCCCTAACTCTGTAGGGTGTTGCATGTAGCCATGCAGCTCCTGAATGCTTTGTTGATTAGAAATTTCTTCTGCCAAATACCCTGGGTCAGCACTTTGAAATTCCATATTCCATAAAGCTTTTGGACATGAACAGA
>NW_007731268.1:44878-45358 GCF_000696425.1 Galeopterus variegatus | reverse complement strand
TATTTCCATAAGAATTCTTGTCACCACCATTTAACCAGTCTCTAAAACATTCCAAACTTTCCCTGGTTTTCTTGTCTTCCAAACTTTCACCAGCATCTAAGCTTTTTCTAACCTGTTCTGCAAATTCTTCCAGCCTTTCCTCAACACCCAGTTGCAGAGCCATTTCCACATTTTTGAGTATTTGTTATAAGCAACACACCACTTCTCTGGTACTAATTTTCTATATTAGTTCATTTCTGTTGCTTATAACACAATACCTGGAATTGGGTGATTTGTAATGAAATGAAATTTATTTCTTACTGTTTTGGAGGATGTAAAGTCCAAAATCCAGGGAACACATCTAGTGAAATCTTCTTGGTAGTGGTTTGACAGCAATACAGGGGTCTCACATTGCAGAAAATGGTGGAGTAGAGAGAGAAAGACTTTCATGTGCTCTTCTTTTAAAGCCCTCAGAACCACCCATGACCACCACAACTCATC
>NW_007731268.1:42412-43761 GCF_000696425.1 Galeopterus variegatus | reverse complement strand
TTTATTAATAACTAAGTCAGCTTGTTTTGCCTTAGCAGAAAGAGAATCGCAGAGTTCACGTTATTTATAAATTAATGTTGACAGTTGTTTTGGAGATTCTATTGACAATACCAAAGACAGGGCTGCAAACTGTTCATATATACAGTATGAGAGATCTTCAAAACGTTCATGAACAGATGTGTGGTATGAAAAAACTATGCTGGGTTGCAAAATTTCTTTGCAGCAAAATAAATTCATACTAACTTGTTATAACATGTATGAACAAGATCTAGTTTCAGGCAATAAGGAGGATAAGATATCAGTTGAAAAAAGCCTCTATAAGGTCAACATAAATTTTACTCAAATTGAAGCAAGAACAAACATGAAATTTATGAAGTTTGGGTGGAAGAGTGATGAGATCACTAATGCTTTACCAAAAGTTTAGGGGGATGATGCCCCAAAGAAATTATCAGTTGACCATATTTCAAGGAGGGAAAGACAATGTTGAAGAAGCCCACAGTGGCAGACCATCCATGTCAATTTGTGAGGGAAAATTACTCTTTTTCATACCCTAATTGAGAAAGACTGATGATTAACAGCAGAAACAATAGTCAATGCCACAGACATCTCAATTGGATCAGCTTACACAATTCTGACAAAAAAATTAAAGTGGAGCAAACATTCTGCTCAATGGGTGCCAAACTGTTGTGTCCAGAACAGCTGCAAATAAAAGCAGAGTTTTCCATGGAAATTTTAAACAAGTGGGATCAAAATTCTGATGAATTACATTAAAAAATTGTAACAGGAGATGAAACATGGCTTTACCGGTATAATACTGAACACAAAGAACAATCAAAGCAATGGCTACAAAGGGGTGGAAGTGGTACAGTCAAAGCAAAAGTGAACCAGTCAAGAACAGAGGTCATGGCAACAGTTTTTGGGGGATACATAAAGCATTTTGCTTGTTGACTTTCTGGAGTGCCAAACAATGATAACATATGCTTATTATGAGAGTGTTTCTCTTAACATGCTTTTCACCAAGCTCATCCATGTTGCTGTGAATAGCAGAATTTAATTATTTTCTGTGGCTGAGTAGTATTCCATTCTGTGTGTATACCACTTTTTTCTTATTCAGTCATCCATTAATGGACATTTAGGTTAGTTCCAACTATGAGCTATTAAAAATAGAGGCACTGCAATAAACGTGATTATTTCCATTCCATTGGGTATATACCCAGTAGTTGAATTGCCGGATTATATGGTGGTTCTCTGTATTTTGAGAAAACTTCATATGGTTTTCCATAATGGCTGTACTAATTTACAGTCCCACCAACAATGTAGGAGGGTCTGCCTTTGTTGGCATCCTTGCC
>NW_007731268.1:39104-41397 GCF_000696425.1 Galeopterus variegatus | reverse complement strand
TTTTTTAATTGGATTATTTGTTTCTTTTACTGCTAAGTTTGAGTTTTTTGTATATTCTGGATATTAATCCCTTGTTGAATGTATAGTTTGAAAATATTTTCTACCATTCTGTGGGTTCTTTTCACTCTGTTGATTTTTTCTTTTGCTGTGCAGAAGCTTTTGAGTTTGATATAATACCATTTGTTTATTTTTTTGTTTGCTGCCTGTGCTTTTGAGGCCTTATTCATAAAGTCCTTCCCCAGTTCTACATCTTGAAGTGTTTCACCTGTGTTTTCTTCTAGGAGTTTTATAGTTTCAGGTCTTATATTTAAATCTTTAATACACTTTGAGTTGATTTTGCTATACAGTGATATATATGGATCTAGATTTATTCTTCTACATATGAATATCCAGTCTTACCAGCACTATTTGCTGAAGATACTGTCCTTTCCTCAATATACATTCTTGGTGTCTCTGTAGAAGGTCAGTTGTCTCTAAGTATGTGGGCTGATTTCTGGGTCCTCTATTCTGTTCCATTGGTCTGAGTATCTGTTTTTATGCCAGCACAATGCTGTTTCACTTCTATAGCTTTGTAGTATAATTTGAAGTCAGGCAATGTAATGCCTTCAGCTTTATTTTTACTGTTATCTTTATTTTTTGCTCAAGATTTCTTTAGCTATTTGGGGTCCTTTATTGTTCCATACAAATGTTAGGACTGTTTTTTCTACTTCAATGAAGAATGTCATTGGTATTTTGATAGGGATTGCATTGAATGTGTAGATTGCTTTCAGTGGTACAAACATTTTCACAATGTTAATTCTTCCAATCTATGAAAATGGAATGCCTTTCTATCTTTCTGTGTCCTCTTTAATTTCATTCAGCAGTGATTTGTTGTTCTCACTGTAGAGATCACCTCCTTGATTAAATTGCTTCCCATGTATTTTATTCTTTTGGTAGCTATTATAAATGGGCTTGCGCTCTTAATTTCTTCTTATTCTGCTTGTTCATTGTTAGTGTATAAAATTGCTACTGATTCTGTATCCTGCAACTTTACCAAATTCATTTATTAGCTGTAGAAGTTTTTTGTTACAGTCTTTAGGATTTTCTGTATATAGGATCATGTCACCTGTGAACAGGGACAATTTTATTTCCTCTTTTCCAGTTTGGATGCCCTTTCTTTCTTGTACCTGATTAGTTAATATTTCCAATAATAGGTTGAATAGGAATAGTGAGAGTAGCCATCCTTATCTTGTTCCTGTTCTTAATGGTCAGCTTTTTCCCATTGAGGATGATGTTGCCAGTGGGTTTGTCATATATGGCTTTTATCACGTTGAGGTACTTTCCTTCTATATCTAATATTTTGAGTCTTCATCATGAAGGAATATTGAATTTTATCAAAGGCCTTTTCTGCATCTACTGAGATGATCATATGGTTTTTGTCCTTGATTTTGTTGATGTGGTGTATCACATTTATTGTTTTGCATGTGTTACACTATCCTTGCATCCCTGGGATGAATCCCACTTCTGCATGGTGTATAATCTTTTTGATGTGCTGCTGTATTTCATTTGCTAATATTTTGTTGAGGATTTTNGGTGTATAATCTTTTTGATGTGCTGCTGTATTTCATTTGCTAATATTTTGTTGAGGATTTTTAGCATCTATGTTCAACAAATATATTGGCCTGTAGTTTTTTTTTTTTGTTTTCCTTTGATATCTCTGCCTGGCTTTGGTATTAGGGTGATTCTGGCTTCATGGAATAAGTTTGGGAGAATGGCCTCAGTTTTAATTTTTTGGAATAATTTGAAAAGGATTGGTATTAATTCTTCTTTAAAGGGTTGGTAGAATTCCATCTGTTGCCAGGCATTTCTGTGTTGGGAGACTGCTCATTACTGCTTCAGTCTCATTGCTTTTAATTGCTTTGTTCAGGTTTTCTATTTCTTCTTGGCTCAGTCTTTGTGGTTTATATGGGTACAGAAATTCACCCATTTCCTCAAGGTTTTCAAATTTGTTCACACATATTTGCTTGTAATAGTCTCTATTGATTACTTTATTTCTCTGGTATTGGTTGTAATGTCTCCTTTTTCATTTCTGATTTCTGTTATTTGGGTCCTCTCTCTCTCTCTTTTAGTCTGACCAATGGCTTGTCTATTTTGTTTATCCTCTCAAAAAACCAACTTTTAAAAAATCAATCATTTGTATTTTTTAAATTCTCTATTTCATCTAATTCTGTTCTGATCTTTATTTCTTTGTGTCTACTAATTTTGGGATTGGATCATTCCTGTTTTTCTAGTTCTTTGAGTTGTAACATTAGTT
>NW_007731268.1:35025-37922 GCF_000696425.1 Galeopterus variegatus | reverse complement strand
TACTATATCTCCTTCATTTCTGAAGGAAAGCTTTGCTGGATATAGTATTCTTGGTTGGCAGTCTTTTCTTTTAGCACTTTGAATATGTCATTCCACTTTCTCCTGGACTGTAGGGTTTCTGTTGAGAAGTCTGCTGTTAACCTTATAGAGATTTCCTAATAGGTGATTTGATTATTCTCTCTTGCTGTTTTTAGAATTCTTTCCTTGTCTTTGACTTTTGTCAGTTTGACATAATGTGTCTTGAGGAGATCCTTTTTGGCTTGTATCTGTTTGGGAACCTTTGAGCTTCTTGTATCTGTAAGACTGTATCTCTCCAAACACTTGAGAAATTTTTAGCTATTATTTCATTAAATAGTTTTTCAAAGCCTTTTCCTTTCTCTTCCCCTTATGGTACACCCATAATACAGATGTTTGTATGTTTAAGATTATCAGGAAGATCTCATAGATTTTCTTCATTTTTAAAAATTCTTTTTTCTTTTTTTGGTCGAACTGTATTAATTCAAAAAGCTTGTCTTCTTGTTCAGAAATAAATTCTTCTTATTCTATCCTGTTGTTTATGCTCTCAGTTGTATTTTTTTTTTTATCTCATTGAATGATTTCTTCAGTTTCAGAATTTCTGCTTGGTTCCTTTTTATTGTTTTTATCTTTTTGTTGAATTTCTCATTCATGTCTTGGATTTTTTTTCCTACTTCATTGTGATTTCTATCATTTTTGTCCATCACGTCGAGTTTTCTTAGTATTGCTGTTTGGCATTCCTCTTTGGGTAATTTGCAAGTTTCCTGTTCTTTGGGGTCTGGTATTGAAGAATTGTAGTCTTCTTTTAGAGAGTCATGCTTTCCTGTTTTTTCATACTTCTTGTACCTGAGCTGATGTCTGGGAATCTGATGGTGTAGTCACTTCTGGTACTTTTAGGAGTTTTTTTTTTTTTGAAGGGAGAGATTCTTTCCTATAAAAGTGTTCTATATAGATAGTTGGATTGGGTGTTTTAAGTTTGGATCTAAGTGAGTGCAATAGTGCACAATTTGTGTGACTTCCTCAAATGTATTCAATTTTGGAGTTGTCTGTAGGTGCCTTTGTGACCTAGGCTATGGGGCACTCTGCAGTTTCTTGTTGGGGTTTGTGTCCCTGTGGAAGGTTGTTGTGGCTGTGGGCCCAGCAATTCTGTAGAGTCCTGCTTTGAAGCATCAAAGCCTCTGTGTGATCTGCTGTTAGTCAGTGAGCAGCTGTACACTAGTGCAGCAGGTCCTGGCAGTTTTGTAGAGGGCCACTGGATCACCTGTTGAACCTGAAACAAGCCTACATGTATGCTGCATGACCCAGTGGCTCTATAGAGGTTTGGTGTGGGGAGTGATAACTGCTACGCAATCAGCTGTTGGTCCAGGAATAAGTTTATACAGGAGTCACAGGGCCTGGCAGCTCTTCAGGTGGCCACCTGATTAGCTGTTGAGTCTGGTGCAAGCCTGCAAGTGTGCCACTGAGCCCAGCAGTTCTGTAGAGGCNTTTATTGCAATAAACTTCACTGTTAGTACTGTTTTGTTCAGTATCCCATAGGTTTTGGTAAGTCACTCTTTTATTATTATTTGCTTCAAGGAACCACTTGATTTCTTCCTTTGTTTCTTTTTTTGATCCATAGGCCATTCAGGGTCATGTTGTTTAATTTCCATATATTTTAATAGTTCCCAAAGCTTTGTTTTTTGTTAATTTCTAATTTTAATCCATTTGGGTCTGAAAATACAATTAAAAGATTTCAATATTTTAAAATTAGTTAAGAATTAATTTGTGGCCTAACATGGCCTATCTTGGAGAACAATCTATGTACTGATGAGAAGAATGTATATTCTGTAGTTGTTGGATAAAATGTTTTGTATATGTCTATCAAGTCCATTTGGTCTATAGTGATGTTTAAATCCAATGTTTCTCTACAGATATTTTGTCTGGATGATCTGTCCATTGCTGAGAGTGGCATGTTAAAATCCCCAGCTACTGTTGTGTTGGGGTCAATCTCTCTCCTTAGATCCAATAACAGTTGCTTTACCAATCTAGGTGCTCCAATGTTGGGTGCACATGTATTTTTATGTTATATATTCTTGCTGCATTGATCCTTTTATCATTATATAATGTCCTTTTTCTCTTTGTATCATTCTTTGTTTGCAGTCTATTTTATATAATATACATGTAGCAAATCCTGCTCATTTTTGTTTTCCATTTTCTTTTTCCATCTCTCCATTATTAGTTGATGTGTGTCTTTATTGGTGAAGTGAGTTTCTTGCAGGCAGCATATAGTTGTGTCTAATTTTTTAATCCATTCAGCCAGTCTATATCTTTTAAGTGGGGAATTTAATCCATTTACATTCAGGGTAGTTATTAAAAGGTACTGCCATATTCCTTCCATTTTATTAATGTTTTATGGTTGGTTAATATTTTTTATGTTCCTTTCTTTCTCTTTCACTGTTTGTCTTTGCTGTTTGGGGTTTTTTGGTAGTGATGAGATATATTTTCTTTCTCTTTCTCTCTAATTTGCACATCTCTTCTACTAGTTGTTTTTATTCTTTCTAGTGTATTTGTGGTGATATATATTGCTTTTTTGATTCCAGTTGTAAATTCCCTTGAAGACTTGTTGAAGCACCAGTCCTGTGGTGGTGAATCCCCACAATTTTTGTTTGTGTGGGAAAAATACTATATCTCCTTCATTTCTGAAGGAAAGCTTTGCTGGATATAGTATTCTTGGTTGGCAGTCTTTTCTTTTAGCACTTTGAATATGTCATTCCACTTTCTCCTGGACTGTAGGGTTTCTGTTGAGAAGTCTGCTGTTAACCTTATAGAGATTTCCTAATAGGTGATTTGATTATTCTCTCTTGCTGTTTTTAGAATTCTTTCCTTGTCTTTGACTTTTGTCA
>NW_007731268.1:33250-34489 GCF_000696425.1 Galeopterus variegatus | reverse complement strand
CCCGCCGAGGGTTCGGATCCCATGTGGAGACCGGTTCCCGCTCACTGGCTGAGCGCGGTGCGGGCGCAACTGGGTGCAACACCGAGGGTTGCGATCCCGTTACCAGTCAGTAAAAAAGACAAAAAGGAAAAAAAAGAAAGAAAGAAAGCATAAGGCCCTGACAGCTCTGTGGAGAGCTGTAGAAGGAGGAGGGACCACGAGCAGACTGGCTGCTGGTATGGACTCTTGTGGGCTCATCAGGTCCACATCTTGTACAGGGTGTGTACATATGAACATGGGGAATATCCATTTACTGGTAATTTCCCTGCCCAGGTGGTCTGCCTGCCCACCCAGGAAGGAGGGGAGGGAGTATAATGTGGGCTCAGACACTGAGGTTTCAGTCCTTCTATCTAGTCTGGGCTCCAGGCAGCCAGAATTGTGGTCCTGCCAGCACCCATGCTAACATGTGGAGGGTCACAGGGGAGACAGGACTACTGCTGGGCTGGCCATGGGCTGGTGTAGGCACCTGTGGGTTCAGCAGGTCTGCAGGCCATGCAGAGTAGGCATGCATGAATGTGGGGAACTGCTGAACCTTAGCAGCTTTTCTGCTCAGCAGGTCTACCTGCTCACTGGTTGGGTAGCGAAGTACTGCTTGGGTTCTCCAGACAAAATGAGTCTCACCAATTCCAGGGCAGGGCACACTCCAGCCATCAGTTTGACTCCAAGGTGGTGCTACATCACAGCCACTTAGGGCAGAAGGGAGTTTCCTCTCCCTGGGTTTCCACTATGAGACTGTGCAGCTACACTAACTCTCACCTACTCTCCAACTGTGCCTGGGTCCCAAAAAGACTGGAGTACTTTCTTGTGGTGGGGTTAGCTGGCATTTGTGGCAGCAGTGGAAACAGCTGGGATCTTTTCCAGCTTACCTTCTGTCCACCTGATTTTGAGCTGGTCCCTGCAGGGAGGCAGAGGATGGACTCCCTGGTCTGCTCTCCATGGTGCTGTTCCCATCTTTTGAGCTTCATAAAGATCTTTTTCTCCTGGTGCTGTGCAGTGTATTTCCTCAGTCATGCCAGTCCAAATATATTTGTTTGTCTGGTTTTAGTTTTTATTTTTTGGTCTCTTTTTGTTGGGGGACAAGCACCAAACCTCTTTAGTTATCCATCTTTGGAAAAAATCTAAAGTTTATATTTTTTGTTTTTATCTTTTTTTTTTGTTTTCCTTTTTGTCTTTTTTCGTGACTGGCAACGGATCGCAACC
>NW_007731268.1:30951-32304 GCF_000696425.1 Galeopterus variegatus | reverse complement strand
CCCTCGGCGGGAGCACCACCGCACTCCCAAGCGGCGCACTGTAGCAGTGCACCACTGGGCCAGCCCAGTTTTTATCTTTTAATTTTATTTTCCATGAACTTTTTGAAGTTCCCTTATAAACTCCCCATAGAGATCATCATTTTCTTTTTGTTAGTGATCCACTGTTACTGAAATGTGTTTTGACATTATTCATTATATAATAGGCATTTGGGGTATTAGAATTATTTGATTTCATTTAGTGGTAAAAGCTGCCTTCACCAAAGTACACTAAAAAGTCAGCCATTTTCTCTTAAAGAAACTGTATCTAGCTTCTGGGTCAGTAGATTTATGAATCCAAACATCACACTAGCTCAGTGGTAGAACATTTTACTGCAAAACCACACTGGTCAATGCTGGGGGCAAAGGGAAAGGTGTCAGCATAAACCTCTTGCTGAAGACTTCAGTCTGCATGCGTAGGGATACTTTCTTTTAAAAGTTATTTTTGTGTTAGGATCATATGGCCATTATGGCACTGCGTGGGTTGCAACCTTCTATGATATTCTTAAAGCACGCTTTGTTCTAGATTTCTTTTTGGTCCCTTTATGTGTCTGAACCAAGAAGAAAATCATATGTACTAATATATCCATGTACTACTGCAAAAATTCAAATATTCACACAAGGCATTTGGCTTCTTTCTTATTATTAAGTTTGGTAAATAGTAGAATTGAAAATGAATTCCTTTGTCTCAGTCTTGACTGATGACCTGGATCTTATATTCTAACTGGATGATGAACAATTTTCAGTCAATTTATGTATCAGGTTTAAGAACTACACAGGAAAGGAAAACTACAGACCAGTATTCACACTGGACATAATCACAAAAATCTGTAAAAAAATATTAGCAAAGCAAATCCAAAAATATATACAAGTATAATATGCCATGATAAAGTGGAGTTTATCCCAGAAATGAAAGGTTATTTAAATCTGAAAATCAAATCAATTACGCCAATACATTATATTATAGAATAAAGGCAAAAGACAATTTATCTTTATAGATGCATTAAAAGCATTTGACAAAATTTAATATATGTTTATGATACTTTTATATCGTATAGATATAGAAGGAAGTTCCCTTCTATTCCTAGTTTGCTAAGAATTTGTGATAAAAATTCTTAGCAAACTAGGAATAGAAGGGAACTTCCTCAATCTGATAAAGTTCACCTGTAAAAATATACAGCTAACATCATTCTTAAGAGTGAAAACATAAATGGTTTGTACCTAAAATCAGAAATGGTCTCATTACTTCTATTCATCATTGCACTCAAAGTCTTAGTGCTATAAGGCAAAGAAAAGAAAGAAATGAAGATTAGAAAG
>NW_007731268.1:19307-30510 GCF_000696425.1 Galeopterus variegatus | reverse complement strand
GAGGAAGTTCCCTTCTATTCCTAGTTTGCTAAGAATTTTTGATAAAAATTCTTAGCAAAATAGGAATAGAAGGGAACTTCCTCAATCTGATAAAGTTCACCTGTAAAAATATACAGCTAACATCATTCTTAAGAGTGAAAACATAAATGGTTTGTACCTAAAATCAGAAATGGTCTCATTACTTCTATTCATCATTGCACTCAAAGTCTTAGTGCTATAAGGCAAAGAAAAGAAAGAAATGAAGATTAGAAAGGAAATAAAACTATCCTTATTCGCAGATTACATAATTGTTTATGTAGAAATTGTATGAAATATTATATAGAGAACTAATAAGTTAATTTAACTAGCATAATACAGGATCAATCAACAAAAATCAACCATATTTCTACAAATTAACAACAAAAGAAATTAAATTAAAAATAGAATTCAATTCATAATAGCATATAAAAGTAGAAGACACAGCAGTAAAACTAATAACAGAGTGAAAAACCTGTACACTAAGAACTATAAAAATTGACGAGTATTGCTGCCACCATAAGATAACCCCACTGTTGTCAAGGACACTGCAGACATGAGGGTGACAGTTGCAGCCACTGGTGCCACTGCTTCTGTCACAAGGTAATTCTGCTGTTGCCAAGAACACTGCAGATGTAAGGGAGGTACTTGCAGCCACCAGTACCACTGCTACCCCCACAAGGTAAATCTTCTGTCACTGCAGAGACTGCATATGTGAGGGAGGCAGTTGCAGCCACCAACACTGCTGCTGCCACCACAAGGTAACCCTGCTGCCACTGTGGACACTATAGATAGGGAGGCAGTGGCAATCACTGGCACTGCTGCTGCCTCCATGAGGTAACTGCCTTGTCATTGCAGACACCAAATCTATGTGGGCAGCCACTGAAGATATTGCAGCCGAGTGGGCAGCTGCTACATCCACTACTACCACAGTCACCACCACCACTTGAGCCACCAGGCAGCAGCCATCATCATATGAGAAGCAAACCACTACTGGAGCCACTGCTGCCATGTGGACAGACCACCAAAGCCACTGCTACAGCCACCACCACTACAAGGGTGGCCTTCTACAATAGCAGCAGCTACAGCAACCACTACTATATGCAGGTGGACTGCTGGCCACTCAGCTGCTTTGACACAAGGAGGTTCACTAGCAAAGTCCAGGGAAGGAGATTAATAGAAGAAGCAACTGCTCTACCTGATTACCAGACATCAGCATAGACATACTAGAAATGTGAAGAAATAAGAAAATATGAGCCTACCAAAGGAGTATAATAACTCAAGTACAAGACCACATGCAGTAGGAAATGACTGAAAAGGGCTTCCAAGTAAAAACCTTAAGGAACTCAAATCAGGTAAAAGAAGATGCACTTAAATGACAAAATGAACAGAGCAAAACTATCCAGGACATGAAGGAAGAACTCTACACAGAGATTAATACTTTAAAAAAGAATGTAGCAGAACTCATGAAACTGAAGGAGTCATTCAACAAAATAAAAGACTCAACTGAGACATTAAGGAGCCTAGAGGAAGCAAAAGAAAGAATTTCTGATCTTGAAGACAGTCTGTTTGAAATAACTCAGGCAGACAAAAAGAAACACACACACACACAAAATTTTAAAAATGAAGAAAATCAAAGGGAGAGAGCAGTCAACCTTAAGTCCACAAATGCCTGAATCATATGTGTTCCTGAAGGGGAGGAGAAAGGAAAAGGAATTGAGAATATATTCAATGAAATAATAGTGGGAAACTTCCCAGCTATAGGAAGAGATACAGACCTTTGGATCCAGTAGGATCAAAGATGCCCAAACTGACTCAATCCAGAAAGATCCTCTCCTAGATACATAGTCAAACTGTAAAAGCTCAAAGACAAAGAGAGAATCTTAAAAGGAGTAAGAGAAAAGTGTCAAGTCATCTACTAAGGAGCCCCTATCAGACTAACAGCAGAATTCTCAATAAAAACTAGAAGAAAAATGGGTTGAAATACTCAAACCACTTAGAGGAGACTGGTAGGGAATGCAGAATTGCATGGGGTGCAGCTTAAAGAAAAACCTCAAGCCCAGATCAGAGTTTCTAAACAACACAGGTGTACCAAGTCTCTGGAGAGCTGGAAGTACCTATATGGTCAACCATTAAACCCTGAGCTGCACAAAAAGCCTTCCCTAGGGAAATAGCAGCAAAGCAGCAATTTAGCTCAACAACACAGCTCAAGTACTCATTCCCACGGGAAGTTCCCTCAAATTAGAAATAAGCAAAGGACAAAAAATTATTTCTGGCCCAGGCATACCACCAATGCCTTTGGGACCATCTAGGAACCCAAGGCTTGGATCTGGGGACTGGACCCCACCCCCACATCTAGGCATACCACTTACACCTTGGGGCCTGACAAGAGGCCTGGGGATAGCAGCTGGGGACTGCACTCTCCCCACAACCAGGCACACCACGCCAGCACCTTGGGGCCCACCCAAGGACCCAAGGCATAGAGAAGGGGACCAGACCCTCCCTCTCCCACAACCAGGAACACCACACCAGCACCTTGGGGCCCACCTGGGGACCCGAGACATGGAGGGGGGACCATACCCACCTCCCACAACCAGGCACACCATGCCAGCACTTTAGGACCCACCCGGGGACCCAGGGCAGAGAGAAGGGGACTGGGCCCCCTCCCACAACCAGGCTCACCATGCCAGAGCCTTGGGTCCTACGCAGGGACCCAAGGTATGGAGCCAGGGATCAGACACTCTCCACAACCAGGCACACCACCAGCACCAAGGAGCATGCCAAAAACATCATCCATGTGGGTGGCCCAGCACAGCCACCGCAATAACCATGGCTGCTGCAAAAGTTGCTAGATGCCATGATCACCATGCAGATGGTCTGCCAGCCACTGGAGTGCATTGACACAAGGAGAATCACCAGCAGAGATAAAGGAAAGAAGAGGATGTCTCTTTCCACAAGGTCCATTTCAGAGTTATGGAAGAAGCATCTGCTCTGTGATAATATTGGGGGACCTGATCACACCTCTCAGCATTGGACAGATCATCTAGGCAAAAAGTCAGCAGAGTAATCATTATTCTTTCAGAAAGAGAGAAGAAACCTAGGGTAATTAGAGGGGGGAGGGGGAAAGAGGGTGATGGGGAGAGACTGGACAATGGGCATAAAGAATAATTATGATTTGTAGTACTATATATGCTAGTAATATTGATTTGATCAACAGATCTCAATGTTGAACCCCAAAAATATGTATAATCAATTTTGCTTCAAGAAAAAAAATTTTTTTAAAAGCCCATTTACAATAGTCACCAAAAAAGTAAAATACCTAGAAATCAATTTAACCAAGGAGGTGAATGGTCTGTACAATGAGAACTACAAATAACTGCTGAAAGAAATTAAAAGGACACCAATTTTGGAAAGACATACCATGCTCTTTGATTGGAAGAAGTAACATTGTGAAATATCCACACTACCCAAAGTGATCTATCTACAGACTCAATGCAGTCCTCATCAAAATACCAATGACATTTTACACAGAAATGGAAAAAATAATCCTAACATTCATTTGGAACAACAAAAGACACTGAATAGCCAAAGCAATCCTGAGAAGAAAGAAAAGGAAGGAAGGAAGGACGGAAGGAAGGATGGAAGGAAGGAAGGAAGGATGGAAGGAAGGAAGGAAGGAAGGAAGGAAGGAAGAATCATTACACTACCTTACTTCAAATTATACTGCAAAGCTATAGCAACCAAAACAGCCTTGTGCTGCCATAAAAACAGACACTCATACGAATGGAACAGAATAGAGAACCCAGAAATCAACCCACATACTTACAGCTGACTGATATTTGACAAGGAACAGGAACATACATTGGGTAAAGGCCTGCCTCTTCAATAAGTGGTGCTGTGAAAACTGTACATTCATTTGTAGAAGAATAAAACTAGACCGCTTATCATATACCAAATTCAACTCAAAACGGATTAAGACCTCTCTATAAGATTAAAGACCTCTCTATAAGATTAAAGACTTACACATAAGACCAGAAACTATAAAACTACTAAAAGAAATCATAAGGGAAATACTTAAGAAGTAGGACTGGGCAAAGACTTTATGAACAAGACTCAAAAAGCACAGGAAACAACAACAACAACAACAACAAAAATAAACAAATGGGATTATATCAAACCCAAATGGCTCTGCAAAGCAAAAAAAAAAAAAAAAGCAGTTAACAGAGCAAAAAGACAACCTATAAAATAGGAGACATTATTCACAAACTGTGCATCAGAAAAAGGATTAATATCCAGAACATACAAGGAACTCAAACAACTTAACAATAAAAAAACAAATAATCTGATTTAAAAAAAAAAAAAAAATTGGGCAAAGATGCTGAGTCAGCATTTTCAAAGGAAGATATACAAATGGCCAACAGGCAAATGAAAAAATGCCCAACATCACTCAGCACCAGGGAAATGCAAATCAAAAGCACATTGAGATATCATCTCACTCCAGTTAGACTGGCCAGTTAAAAATAAGAGAGTACCAAATTCTAGTGAAGATGTAGAGAATGGGGAACCCTCCTACACTTGGTGAAACTGTAAATTAGAGCAATCATTATGGAAAAGAGTATGTATTGAAATAGAGCTCCCTACACCCTCATAACATATGCTATTTGCTTCTGTAGAATTGCTTGCTTAACCTAAGTAACTCCATTTTACCCCCTGTCTGACCTGCAGACTACCCCTGCTTCTGCATGAGAAACCATTGACCTTCTCATAGAAACAAAAACAATTGCATAGAAACAGGAGCCGTACAGAGTGAACTATTACATGGGAACAGGAGCCATACACAGTGAACTATTATTTTTTTTTAATTTTTTATTTTTTTTCCTTTTTGTCTTTTTTCATGACCAGTAACAGGATCGCAACCCTTGGTGTCGCGCCCACACCGTGCTCAAACAGTGAGCGGACCGGTCTCTATATGGGATTCGAACCCTCAGCGGGAGCGCCGCCACACTCCCAAGTGCCACACTTTACTGAGTGCGCCACCGGGCCGGCCCACAGTGAACTATTATTACATAGGAACAGGAACCATACACAATGAAAATTTGTATGCTTGATTGCTCTAATGGCTCATTCTTGGCTTCTGTAACCTAGCTCCCTCACTTGCTTTGTGCACCTGGACAAGCCCATATGCCAATGGGATATGGTTTTTGCCTTTAAAAATCTCACAAGACCAAGGCCTATGGCTGTTCTCCCTTGGTTGCTCCTTAAGAGATTGTTGCTGGCCAGCTGGAGTGAATAAACTGCCCCTTTCTGCACGAGTGGTGTGTAAGTGCATTCTTATGGGAGGGTGCCTCACAACAGTGTGAACTGCCATACAATCAATCCTGCTGCTAAGTATATACCTAAAAGAATGGAAACCATCATGTTGAAGGGATACCTGCACTCCCATGTTTATTGCTGCTTTATTTACAATAGCTAAGAGTTGGAACCAACCTAAATGTCCATCAACAGACAACTGGATAAGGAAAATGTGATTTTTATGCACAATGTAATACTACTCTGCAATACAAAGAAATAAAATTCTGTCATTCTCAGCAGCATGAATGAACTTAGAGAAAATTATGTTAAGTGAAATAAACCAGGCACAGAAAGAGAAATACCACATGTCCTCACTCATAAGTGGGAGCTGAAAAAAAAAAAAAAGAAAGAAAGATACAACAATCACAATAATTCCTTGAACTTTCAAAAGGAGAGAATGGAACTGAAGCCACCAGATATGGGGAAGGGGGAGGGGAGCTAGGGAGAAATTGGTAAAAGGCCACAAAAAAAGTTTTCATCGTGTAATCATAAAATAAAAGTAAATAAATTAATAAATAAAACTAATGGAATTCAGACAATGTAAAAAAATTAAGTGATGCAAATTAGGTAATGACCAACAATAATATATCGAATACATATTTCCAAGTATAAATCTTTCCCATTCATTTTTTCTTTTATTGTGGTAAAAACACTAAACATAAAATCTACCCTTTTAACAGATTTTTAAGTGTGCAGTACAATATTGTTAACTATAGGCACAATATTCTACAGATCTCTAGAATTTTATTATCTTGAGTAACTGTAACTTTATACCAGTTAAATAGCAACTTCCTGCTTATGCTGGTACTGTACTATTTTTATTACTGTATCTTCATAATATATATTGAAATCAGGAAGTGTGCTGCCTCCATCTCTGTTCTTCTTTCTCAAGATTTTTTTGGTTACTCTTTGTGCTTCCATACGAATTTGTTAAGTCTTCATAATATATATTGAAATCAGGAAGTGTGCTGCCTCCATTTCTGTTCTTCTTTCTCAAGATTTTTTTGGTTACTCTTTGTGCTTCCATACGAATTTGTTAAGATTGATTTTTCTAGTTCTGTAAAAATGCCATTAGGATTTTGATAAAGTTACATCAAATCTACAAATATCTTTGAACAGTATGGATATTTTAACAATATTAAGCCTTCCAATCTAGGCTTCCAGTCAAGATGGCGGAATAGACAGACCCCAGCATCACTCTCTCCCACAAATCAATCAATTTACAGCTATTAAAAAGCAACAGCAGCCAAGCTGTAACCACTAGAGCTCACAGTAAGAAGAGGAGAGACCTAAGGAGTTCATGAAGGCAGGAGAAGCCACAATGAGAGAAAGGATTTCTCCCCCCATTTCGAGCCCTGGCTGCTTTAAGGCTGGAGCTGGTGCACACAGGGAGCAAGAACTGGCAAAAGCTGCATATGTACCCTTCGTATGACATTGCTTGGAGGCAGCAGGGAGAAAAGGGCCTTGGTCCCCAGGCCAGCAAGACCATTAACAGGGTTCCCACGGACCCACACAGGAGTGAGGAGCCAGAACAACTGAAAAAAGGAGCCACTCAGAGGCTGGTGAGTCATTGCATGGCCTGTCCTATGGGAAGTGTTTCAAGTGTGGGTGGTGGGGGAGACGAGCCCACTGAGGGGACATTGGGGCACAGCATAGACAGCTGATCTGCCCTCCAATCATCACAAACCCACTCAGTGTAGACTGGCCGGGAATATAGAACTGCAGCGGTTGCAGTTTGCTGAAGAGACTCAGGTTCAGACCAAAGTTTCCACACAACCCAGGTGCACTGGATCTCACAGACCTGGAAGTACATACGAGATCAACAATTAAAACCTGAGCTGCACAGAAAGTCTTCCCCAGGGAATCATCAGCAAAGCAGTAGTTTAGCTCAACTTCAGGGCTCAAGTGCTGGTCCCCACAGGAAGTTCCTCCATTTTAGAAGTAAGCAATGGGCAACAAATTTGTTCCAGTGCAGAGTTTCAGTGGTGGGATTGGTGAAAATCCAACACAGAACTGTAAGAAAAAACAAAATACCCACAGACAAGAGACAAAATTTGATATTAACTAGTAAAAGTCTAACACCAACAAAGAACACCTGTAAAACCTAGAAGGACCAGAAGCCCCCTGGGCTACCAAGCCAGGGAAGGGGGAGGGTAGAGGGCCTCAGCCACACACCCCTGACATCCACAACCAGCCCAATGGCAACCACTGAGCTATCCCAGGAAGCAAATGGGCATCCGAGCCATGGTGGTGCAGGGCGAAGGGTCTCAGGTTCACCCCCTGCAAACATCCACAACCAGCCCAGTGACAAGCACCAAGCTGCCACAGGAAGTGCCCGAGGTCCTGAGGTGGTGTAGCAGGGAGTCAAAGGCCTCAGCCATGCCTCCTTGACATCCCAAACCAGCCCAGTGATGACCACTAAGCTGCTTTAGGAAGTTCCCTGGGCTCCCAGTCCAGAGTGGTGGGGGACCCAGGGCCTCAGCCACACACCCCCAACATCCGCATCCAGCCCAGTGACAACCACTGAGCTGCTGGAGGAAGTACGCCAGGCTCCCAAGCCAGGTAGTGGGAGGCCAAGGGCTTCAGCCAAATCCCAGACATCTGCATCCAGCCCAGTGATGACCCGGCCATGGCTGGAAGCCCTCTGTTCTCCTCTGCTGGAATGAGGGGTGGGACATGAGCTTTGATCACACTCACCCTCCTTCCTCCTCTTCCCACCATATTTCCTCTCCTTCCTCCCTTCTCCTTCTCCTCCACACCTGCTCTGCAACATCTTAGAATAAACCATGGAGCCAGGGGAAGCCAAACCCAGCCATAACTAGGCAAGCTGCCACCACCACCCCAGGATCCCACTAGAACCCTGAGGCATCAAGCCGGGGGAACCAAACCCAGCCACAACCAGGTAAAGAGGACACGAAAAACGCCATTTTTACAAGGGCAGCCCTCCATAGTCACCACAATTGCCATGGCTGCCACATACGTGGCCAGTCTCTATATCAGCAGTCACAGCCACTGTGCAGACGGCTCACCAGACTCTCAAGTTCTTTGACACAAGAAGAGGCACCAGTGGAGAACCCCACCCCAAAAAAGAAGAGGTCCTCTCTCTCCACAAAATACACTCAAAAGTAATAGAAGAAGAATATGATTTATGATACTAGGGGAGGACTTGATCACACCTCTCTCAGCACTGGACAGATCATCTAGGAAACAAACCAACAGAGGAACAGTTAATCTATCAAATGGAGAGAACAAATCTATGGTTATTAGAGGGGGAAAGGGGTGAGGGAGGGGGAGGGGCAGCAAGAGGGGGAAGGGGAAGGGGAGAGAATGGATAAGGGGCATAAAGAATAAGTATGATTGATAACAATGAATATGCTAATAAATAATTAAAAAGTAAATTTAAAAAAATAAAAAACAAACAAAAAAAGTCCTCCTTTCATTTCTTTCAGCAACGTTTTGTAGTATTGAGTGCAGAAGTCTTTTACTTCTTTGGTTGAAATTTATTCCTAATTGTTTTATTATTTTTGATCCTACTGTAAATGAGATTGTTTCTTAACTTCCTTTTTGGATAGATCATTTTTACTGTATGGAAATGGCTAATTTTTACACTGATTTTGTATCTTGCAACTTTACTGAATTCATTTAATAGTTCTAACAGCTTCTTGGTGGAGTCTAGATTTTTCTAGATATACGATCATGTAATTTGCAAATAAAGATAATTTCACTTCTTCCTTTTCAATTCGGATGGCTTTTTTTTCTTAGCCTTGCGTAATTGTTCTAACTAGGACTTCCAGCATTGTGTTGAATAGAAGTGGCCAGAGTGGAATCCTTGTCTTGTTCTTGATCTTAGAGAGAAAGATTTCAGTTTTGCACTACTGAATATGAGGTTAGCAGTGATCCTTTTCTATATGGACTTTATTATGTTGAGGTGATTTCCTTCTATCCTGAGTTTGTGGAGAGTTTCCATCATAAAACGATGTTGAATTTTGTCAATTGCTTTTTCTCCATCAATTGAGGTGATTGTGTGGTTTTTATTCATCTTTCTGTTAATGTGATGTATCGCATTAGTTAATTTTTGTTTGTTGAATCATCCTTGCATCCTGGGGATAAATTCCTCCTAGCCGTGGTGTATGATCCTTTTAGTGTACTGAATTTGGTTTAGCAAGTGTTTTGTTGAGGAGTTTTGCACTTATTTTCATCAGAGATATTGGCCTGTAGCTTTCTTTTCTTGTATTGTTTCTGGCTGGTTTTTATATTAGGGTAACACTGGCCTGATAAAATTAGTTTAGTAGTGTTCCCTTCTCCATTTTTTTTTTTTGGAAGATATTGATGATTGACATTAGTTATTTTTTAATGTCTAGTAGAATTCACCACTGAAACCATCTGGTCCTGGGCTTTTTGTTGTTGTGAGGTTTAGATTACTAATTCAATCTTCTTACTAGTTACAGGTCTGTACAGATTTCTATTTTTTTTTAAAGAAGTACATTTTTACACAGAATACTCATATACATCAAAAAATAGGTAGAACCTTGCATAAGGTTCCATTTTTAATTTTACTTGTACATATTTGTGGGATACAATGTGTTGTTTCAATATGTGCATATACTACACAGTGACTCACTTAGGGTAGATAGCACAGAATTTCTATTTCTTTATGATTCGATCTTGGTAGGTTGTATGTTTCCAGGAATTTATTTCTTCTAGGTAATCCAATTTGTCAGCATATACTTGTTTGTAGTAGTCTCTTATAACCTTTTTTATTTTTGTGGCATCAGTTGTAAAGTCTCTTTCATTTCTGATTTTGTCTTCTCTCTCTTTTTTTCTCAGTACTGTTTAGCTAAAGATTTATCAACTGCACCAAAAAAAAAAAAAAAAAAAAAAAAAAAAACCTCTTAGTGCTCTGGGCATCTTCTAGTAAGACAAAAAAATTGGATACATGATCCAATTCTTTCCTTTCTTCCCCAGGGAAAAGATGGGAGCTGGAGGTTTCACCTGATCATTGAGTGCTGTGTCAGCGGTAGGGATTCTGGCAAAAGCACGTCTTGAATTTCCCTACTGGCTTCAATGTAGCTGGTCTTGTCTTTGCCTGGGATACTGGAACCTCTCAACTAGTTTCTGGATTTCTCACAAAAGGAAGTGGTCTATGTACTGTTGTTGAATCAGTGTGTCCATGGGAAAAACGAGGATCTAGGGCTTTCTATTTTGCCATTTTGCTGTCGTTATATAAGATTGTGATTTGAGTTGAGTGGCAAAGCCCTATACATGTCATTTTCTTTCCGTAAGAACTCTAGCACACTCAGAATCTATCCCACACCACAGTCCTCAGGGTCGTTATTACTGCTATATTAGTCAAATGAACTATCCATTTGGGTTTCCAAGATGTGCTTCAATTGGAACTACAGGTGTTAGCTTGATTAACTGTTTTGTTAATGCTTATAATTAATTAGTAGCCATTGTCAGAGATCTCAGCACTGTTCAAGCCCAAGGGCCAAACCTATTTCATAGTATAACTTTGGAAAGTCTATTTTCTTGGACTGCATTCAGCACTAAATCTGAATCAGTAAGTTTCTAGTTAGGAAACAAAGGAGGAATTAGGAGATAGGAAAGATTTAAAAAAGAACTCTACAAAGGATAGACTATGGTTGAGGAAAAGTACTCATAGAAAGCACAAAATTGGAAGCAAGGCTTCTTCCCCAAGGTTGAGATCCAAACCTTGTTGGAAACAGTGGGACCTACAGCCAACTGGGTGGTGGAGTGATTTGCTTGGTTCCCTTTGGCCAGAGCTTATTCACAACCAAGTGGTATACAACTGAGGTGATTGCAGAAACAAAATTCG
>NW_007731268.1:3820-19186 GCF_000696425.1 Galeopterus variegatus | reverse complement strand
GAGAAGAAGCACAAGGGAGCTAGGGAAACCCCATGTTCCTGAAGAGTCCCTTTAGCTCCCTCTACTGATAAAGCCATCTGAAAAAGAAGAAGCGTTCATGGGGACCAGCACCAGCATCATAATTCTGGTTAATAAAAGATAGCCCTACTCGGACATGAAAAAGAACAAGCTACTAATACATTCAACAGCATGGATGAATTTTAAAATAATTAAACTAAATAAAAGTAGCCAGACACAAGGGACCACAAACTCTATGTTTCCATTTTTATAAAATTCCAGAAAAGGCAAACCTATAGTGACAGACACAATTAGTGGTTCCCTGGGGCCAGGTTAGGGGCAGAGATTGACTGTAAAAAGACATTTGAAACTTTTTAAGATGATAAAAGTGTCCTAAAATTTGACTGTGATAGTGGCACAACTGTAAACAGTTTCTAAAACTAATACTCTTAAAACAGATAAATTTTACTAAGTATAAATTATATCTCAATAAAGCCATGAAAATAATCTCTAGTGGTTTTTGTTCTTCTCTCAGCTGCCTTATTTATTTAATCTCTTCAGGCTCATTGATTTCACTCTCAAAAATCTGCCATCACTGTCAATCTTTTGAGTTGTCAGATTTGTTACCAGCCCCTGAGCTCTCTAATAAGGATTAACTCCAACACATCTACATGCCTTAATAAGGTCTTCTTTTTTATAAATATTTTTAGAAGTCATACTCAGACCGATTAAATCTAGACAGCAATTGGTACCGAAGGGTTACTTTTTTGTCCTCTGAGAATACACTCCTGGCTCTATCTTTCTGTAATCAGATGGCTCACCAATGATTTCCATTGCAGAATGTGTATTTTGATGTTATTGTCTGGTTTTTCTATGTGTTTAAATCTAATCTCCTGGTTACTAATACTTTACTGAGAGCCTGATCTGATAGTTTACCAGGAGATATCCAAGACACCTAACATGACTTTGTTAACTGCAATAGTTTTAAGTAACAGAAAGATCTCAACTATTTATTGACTAAGCAAGAGTTAATACAATAACGGATGCTGGTGCAAACTTTAGGTAGGTATAACTATCATCAATTAATCAATTAATATAAGGGCCAAATGATTATTTCTAGTTGACTAAACTTATTCACGAGACTTATTTTCTAGGTTATACCTAGGCTAAATACAAAGTGGATTCCAAATGTCTCATACTATTAATGACTGTTTTGTGAAAATAAAAATGATCAGTCAAGTGAAAAAAACAAAAGCAATTCAGTTCGATATAGCAAGGGAGTCAGCCAACATCACTTGAATTCTATTTTAGTTATTTTTTATTACATGTATTTTTTAATTGATTATATATATTCATGAGACATAGAGCTGACCATCAGCACCTGTGCCCAAGATGTGATGATTAGGTCAATACTATCAGCAAAGCCACCACCATAAATCACAATTATTCACCTTGTCCCCCACCTGTCTTCTCCCCAAACCCCCTCACCACCACCACCACCCAGCAACCTTAGATCTGATCTCTCCCTCTGCAAGTTCTAATGTACCACCATGGTCTTTCTTTCCTTCTTTCTTTCTCTCTTAGCTTCCACTTACAAGTAAGGACATGCAGTATTTTTCCTTTTGTGCCTGGCTTATTTTGATTAACATAATTTTCTTCAAACTTATCCATGTTGCTGTGAATGGCAGCATTTCATTCTTTTTTATGGCTGAGTAGTATATTGTGTATATATACCACATTTTCCTTATCCAGTCATCTGTTGATGGACATTTAGGTTGGTTCCATATCTTGTCTATTGTAAATAGAGCGACAATGAACATGAGACTGCAGGTATCCCTTTGACATGATGATTTCCATTCCTTTAAATATATACCCAGAAATGGAATTGCTAGATTGTATCATAGATCAATTTTTAGTTGTTTGAAAAAGCTCTATACTGTTTTCCATAGTGGCTGTACTAATTTACAGTCCCAGCAACACTGTAGAAGAGTCCCCTGTAACAGCACCCTTGCTGGCATTTGTTATTGTTCGTCTTTTGGATTATAGCCAGTCTAGCTGGGGTGAGATGTTCTATAGGGTCTGGTACTTAAGAATTACTGCATTTCTTTCATGGTGTGATATTTTCTTTTTGATTGTTTGCTTGTTTTTGTTTTTGTTTTTATATCTAGTATCTCTATGTTGCTGTCTGGTCATCTGGTAGATCAGTTTCTTCTTCTGTTACTCTGGAGTGGACTTTGAGGAGAAAGACTTTCTCCTCTTTTGAGGCTCTTCTGCTAATTCTATCAATGTAGTCGAATATGCAGCAGGCCATCTGCAAAGTGGTAATGGCTGCTACTGTTGTGGCAAGCCATTCTTGCAGTGGTAGAAGCTGTGGTGCTGGCTGTTGTGGACCACCTCCGTGGAAGCATTGTGGGGCTTTCACAGTTGTGGTGATGCTCTTACCTTCTGTGCAGGTTGGTGGGAGGGCTGCCCCAACATCATTTGAATTTTGGTGGAGACTCAAAGGTAGGCAGAAGAGAAGGGAAAGCTTTAGAGTGGAAAAAAATGGAAGGCTTCATGTATGCCCTGACTGGAGGGCTGTTGCCATGGGGAAGCTAGCTGGAAGTGGTTAAATAGAAGGGGGGCATCCTATGGGATTGGTTATGGGTGCATATTTGGCATTTTCTGATTGTTTCTAATTTGGAAGCAGGGACACAAATTAGGAAGCTGACAGTTATTAATCAGGTCCTGGTCATTTTGGACTGATTATTACAGAAGCTATTATTTAGAATCCTGGATTGTTAGTAAAGATAGCAATCTGCCTTCCTGTATGCCTGATTTATAACAGGCTGGCTTCTCAGTTTATTGTAGATGAAAGATTAGTTTCCTAGGCAGGTTGCTGCAGGTTATGGGTCAGAGTTCTATATAACATAAAACAATATATTATAGTGATTAAGAGCACAGACTCTAAGCTCTAGCTTCAAACTCACTTAGTTCAAATATTGGTATTGTTACTTACTAGGTATTGATCCTGGAGAAGTGACTTGACTTCTGTGTGTATTAGCTTCCTCATCTGTAGAATGGTGATATAACCTGCTTTATGGGAGTGTTATGAAGCTTAAGTAAGTTAGTACATTAAAGTTATTAGAAGAGTGCCTAAAGCAAAGCAACTGTTTAATAAATGCCAACTATCATTATTCCATACTCGTTCCAGTATTTTATAAATTTAACTGAATGATAAAAAGTTAAGAAGCTCCTATTGAGATTACTTCGTTAAAAGTGAAAATAAAAGCTATATGTCATTGGAGAAATGCTTGTTCCTTCTTAGTGAAGATATCTGCACTGGTTAAAAAAAATGGTTGAGGGTTCCAGTCAAGATGGCAGAGTAGACGGTTCCTAGCATCACTCTCTCCCACAAATCAACCAATTTGCAACTATTAAAAAGCAACAACAGAATGCTTGAGAGTTGCACTGGAATGCTCGAGAGTTGCACTGGAACAGGCAGGAGCTGCATGCTGCAGGACCCCCATCCCAGGCCAGTGCCCACTGCCTAGAGAGATCTGAGAGCTGCTGGGCCCAAACACCCCAAGTCAGCTGTGTCAGAAAAGGCAGGTGCCATGGGACATCCAGCCCAGGTCAGTTCCCGCCACTTAGAGAGGCCCGAGAGCTGTTGGGCCCACATGCCCCAAGTCAGCCATGCCAGAAAAGGCAGACACCATGGGACCTCCAGCCCAGGTCAGTACCCACTGTTTAGAGAGGCCTGAGAGCTGACAGGCCCACATGCCCTGAGCTAGCCATGCCAGTAAAGGCAGGCACCATGGGACTCCCAAGTCCAGGCCAGTGCCAGCCGCTCAGAGAGGTCTGACAGCCTCTGGGTCCATACGCCCTGAGTCGGCCACTCTGGAAAAGGCAGGCACTGTGGGACCTCCAGCCCAGGTCAGTCCCCACCACTTAGGAGGTACAAGAGCCACTGGGCCCACATGCCCCAAGTCAGCCACTCCAGAAAAGGCAGGTGCTGCAGGATTCCTAATACAGGTCAGTCCCTGCTGCCCAGAATTGGCAGTCCCTTCAGGAGCCAGGCCAGACATCAGGGTGGAATGAGTGGTATGTGATATCCCCTGCCACAGAAGGAAAGGTACCAAAAATTATCCTTATCCAAAGGAAAGATACCAGAAATATGAAAAATCAGGAAAGTACGTTGCCACCAAAGGAAAAGAATAACTCTCAAACTCTAGATCCTGTAGAGCAGGAAGTCCTTGAAATGACTGACAAAGAATTTAGAGCAACAATTTTAAAGAAAATAAATGAGATACAAGAAAACTCATTTAGACAACATAATGAAATGAGAAAAAATATACAGAATCTGAAAGAAAAAATGTACAAAGAAATCAATGCCCTGAAAAAGAATGTAGCAGAGCTTGTGGAACTGAAAGATTCATTCAATGAAATAAAAAACACAACAGAGAGTATAACCAGAAGGCTGGAACAAGCAGAAGAGAGAATTTCTGACCTTGAAGACAGGGTGTTTGAATTAACACAGCCAGACCAGAAAAAAGAAAAAATTAATTAAAGAAAATCTAAGAGAGATATCAGACAACCTTAAATGCTCAAATATCTGAATCATGGATATTGCAGAAGGGGAGGAAAAAGGAAATGGCATTGAAAACATACTCAATGAAATAATAGCAGAAAACTTCCCAGGTATATGGAAAGTCACAGATCTTCAGATTCAGGAGGTCCAAAGATTCCCAAACACATTCAACCCAAAAAGATCCTCTCCAAGACATGTTATACTCAAACTGGCAAAACTCAAAGACAAAGAGAGAATCTTAAAAGCTGCAAGAGAGAAGCATTAAGTCACGTATAACAGAGCCCCTATCTGAGTAACATCAGACATTTCATCAGAAACCCTAAAAACCAGAAAAGAATGGGATGATATATTCAAAACACTAAAGGACAAAAATCACCAGCCAAGAATACCCGACAAGGCTATCCTTCCAAAATGAAGGACAAATAGTTTATTTCTCAGACAAACAAAAACTGCAGGAGTTCACTACCACATAACCAGCCTTAAAAGAAATTCTCAAGAAAATACTGGGTTTGATACCTGAAAAACAACCATCACTGCCATGAATACTCAAGAAAGAGCAAAACCTACCAGTAAAACAAAAATGCTAACAATAAAGAAAAATAATATTTTGTCTACCACCCCAAAAAACCAACAAATACAGAAGAAAAACAGAAAATTGGAAAGAAGGGAACAAAAGATACTTAAGACATCTTAACAAAAATCAATAAAGTGTTAGGAGTAAATCAACACTGTTCAATAATAACTCTAAATGTAAAGGAATTAAATTCCCCACTCAAAAGACACCCACTGACCAACTGGATTAAAAAGATGGACCCAGGGCTGGCCCCGTGGCTCACTCAGGAGAGTGTGGCACTGGTAGCACCGAAGTTGCAGGTTCAGATCCTATATAGGGATGGCCAGTGCACTCACTGGCTGAGTGTGGCACAGACAACACCATGCCAGGGGTTGTGATCCCCTTACTGGTCAGAAAAAAAAAAAAGATAGACCCAACAATATGCTGCCTTCAAGAGACTCACCACACCTGTAAAGACACACATAGACTTAAAGTAAAAGGATGGAACAAGACACAGCATGCAAATAGAAATGAAAAAGGAGCTGGAGTAGCTATTCTTATATCAGATAAAATAGACTTTAAACCAAAAACCATAAAAAGAGACAAAGAAGGCCACTATATAATGATAAAAGTATCTATCCATCAAGAAGACTTATCAATCATAAATATATATGCACCCAATGTCAGAGCAACCAGCTTTATAAAGCAAACACTATTAGATCTAAAGAATGAGATAGATACTGACATCGTAATAGCAGGGGACCTGAACACCCCACTCTCAACATTAGACAGATCATCTAGGCAAAAACTCAATAGAGAAAAACAAGATCTAAACAACACTTTAGACCAATTGGACTTAGCAGATATCGACTGAACATTCCATCCAACAACCTCGGAATATTCATTCTTCTTGTCAGCTCATGGAACATTCTCCAGGATAGACCACATGTTAGTTCATAAAGCAAGTCTCAACAAATTCAAAAAAATTGGAATTATTCCATGTATTTTTTCAGATCACAATGGATTAAAATTAGAAATCAATAACAAATGAAACTCTGCAAAGTATACAAACAGATGGAAATTAAAAACATCCTACTAAAATCATCCCACTAAATACATCTTGGGTCCAAGAAAAAAATCAACAGGAAATCAAGAAATTTCTTGAAACTAATGAAGAAAATGACATATCATACCAAAAACTGTGGATACTGCAAAAGCAGTACTAAGGAGAAATTTATCACATTAAATGCTTACTTAAGAAGAACAGAAAGATGGCAAATAAACAACATAACACTTCACCTTAAAGAACTAGAAAAACAAGAACAACCCAAACCCAAAGTTAGTAGATGGAAAAAAAATAATTAAGATCAGAGCAAAACTAAATGAAATAGAAACCCAAAAATCTATACAAAGATCAATAAAAGAAAAGGTTGGGTTTTTTGAAAAGATAAATAAAATTGACAAACCATTAGCAAGGTTAACTAAAAAAAGAAGAGAGGAGCCCCAAATAACAAAAATTTGAAATGAAAAAGGTGATATTACAATTGATACCTCAGAAATACAAGGAATCATTAGAGACTACTATAAACAACTATATGCCAACAAATTTGAAAATCTGGAGGAAATGGATAAATTTCTGGACACATACAAACTAGCAAAACAGAGCCAAGATATAGAAAATCTGAATAGACCAATAACAGTAAAAGAGATTAAAGTTGTTATCAGAAGGCTCCCAACAAAGAAAAGCCTAAGACCAGATGGTTCACTGCAGAGTTCTACCAAACCTTTAAATAGGAACTGATACCAATTCTCTACAAACTATTCCAAAAGATTGAAACAGACACTATTCTCCCAAACTCATTCTATGAGGCAAACATCACCCTGATACCAAAACCAGACAAAGATACATCAAAAATAGAAAACTACAGGCCAATATCCTTGATGAATATAGATGCAAAAATCCTGAATAAAATACTAGCTAACAGAATACAGCAACACATACAGAAAATTATACACCATAATCAACATACACAAATCAGTAAATGTGATACACCACATCAATAAAGGCAAGACAAAAACCATATGATCATCTTTACAGATGCTAAAAAAGCATTTGACAAAATTCAACATTTGTTCATGATAAAGACTCTCTACAAGTTAGGTATAGATGGAAAGTATTTCAACACAATTAAATCCATATATGATAATCCCACTGCCAATATCATCCTTTGATATTTAGGGAAAAGTTTTTAGAACAGGAACCAGACAAAGATGCCCACTTTCACCACTCCTATTCAACATAGTGTTGGAAGTACTAGCCAGAGCAATCATAGAAGAGAAGGAAATAAAGGGCATTCAGATTGGAAAAGATGAAGTCAAACTGTCCCATTTTGCAGATGACATGATCCTATATATTGAACAGCCTAAAGCCTGTACAAAAAAACTCTTAGAGTTGATAACTGATTTCAACAAAGTTGCATGATACAAAATCAACACACAAAATTCAGTAGCATTTCTATACTCCAACAGTGAATGTGCAGAAAAAGAAATCAAGAAAGCTAGTCTATTTACAATAGTCACCAAAAAAATAAAATACTTAGGAATAAAGTTAACCAAGGATGTGAAAAATCTCTATGAAGAGAACTACAAACCACTGTTGAGAGAAATTAAAGAGGAAACAAGAAGATGGAAAGATATTCCTTGCTCTTGTATTGGAAGAATTAACATTGTGAATATGTCCCCATTACCCAAAGTGATCTACAAATTCAATGCAATCCCCATCAAAATTTCAATGACATTTTTCTCAAAAATAGGAAAAACTATCCAGACATTTATATGGAATAACAAAAGACTACATATAGCCAAAGCAATCCTGAGCAAAAAAATAATAAAGCCAGAGGCATAACACTACCTGGGTTTAAACTACATTAAAAAGTTATAATAACCAAAACAGCATGGCACTGGCATAAAAACAGACACATGCATTAATGGAATAGAATAGAGAACCCAGAAATCAACCCATACACCTACAGCCATCTGATCATTGACAAAGGCAGCAAGTCTACACACTGGGGAAGAGACTACCTCTTCAGAAAATGGTGCTGAGAAAACTGGATATTCATTTGTAGGAGAATGAAACTAGACAACATACCTCTCACCATATACCAAAACGAACTCAAAATGAATTAAGGAATTAAATATACATCCTGAAACAATAAAACTCCTTAAAGAAAACATAGGGGAAACACTCCAGCAAGTAGGAGTGGGCACAGACTTCATGAATATGACCCTAAAAGCACAAGCAACTAAAGGAAAAATAACCAAATGGGATTATATCAAACTAAAAAGCTTCTGCACAGCAAAAGAAACAATCAACAGAGTAAATAGACAACCAACAGAGTGGGAGAAAATATTTGCAAAATATTCATCTAACAAAGGATTAATATCTAGAATATACAAGCAAAAAAACAAATAACCTAATTAAAATATGGGCAAAGGAGCTGAATAGGCATTTCTCAATGGAAGATATATGAATGGCCAACAGACACATGAAAAAAATGCTCCACATTACTCAGCATCTAGAAAATGCAGATCAAAACCACTTTGAGATACCATCTGACTCCAGTCAGGATGGCTAATATCCAAAAGACTGAGAATGATAAGTGCTGGAGAGGTTGCAGAGAAAAAGGAACTCTCATACACTGTTGTGGGACTGCAAAATGGTGCAGCCTTTATGGAAAATGGTATGGAGGTTCCTCAAACAATTACAGATAGATCTACCATATGATCCAGCTATCCCACTGCTGGGAATATACACAGAGGAATAGAAATCATCATGCTGAAGGGATACCTGTACTCCCATGTTTATTGCAGCACTATTTACAATAGCTAAGAGTTGGAACCAGGCCAAATATCCATTATCAGATGAGTGGATGGGGAAAATGTGGCATATCTACACAATAGAATTCTGCTATAAAAAGAGAATGAATTACTGCTATTTGCAACAACATGGATGGACCTATAGAGAATTATATTAAGTGAAACGAGTTAGGCACAGAAAGAGAAATACCACATGTTCTCACTTATTTGTGGGAGCTAAAAATAAATAAATAAATAAACACACAAACAAATGGGGGGGGAAGAAGACACAACAATCACAACAATTCCTTGAACTTAAGAGAAGTGAACAGATATGATGTAAGAGGGGAAGGGGGGGAGAGGAACAGGTAAAGGGTCACGAAAATCAACTACATTGTATATTGAGAAGTTAAAATAAAAATAAATAAATAAATAAATAATTGCTCTTAGAGATTTTTAAAACATGCTTGAAATAACACAGAAAGGCAGTATGGCAAAAAAAGAAAATGTGTTGCTTTATCATGAAAAACTTTTGCATGATGAATCAATGAATAGAACAAGTAGAGATACCATTCCATTTGAAAATTATTAGTTCCATCAATCGTGGGCAAGGTACTGACACAGAGAAGTTGAAGCCATGAGTGTGTGAAATGATATGGGATCCCACTTACATGGTTAATTTTATAATAAAAATGATCTTTAAAATAATATGTTATAGGGCCGGCCCGTGGCTCACTCGAGAGAGTGCGGTGCTGATAACACCAAGGCCACGGGTTCGGATCCCATATAGGGATGGCCGGTTATGCACTTTCTCATTTCAATGAATGTGTTTGTGAGAAAAAGAAAGAGGATCTAATAGAAAACATGGAAAAGGAATAGCCAGAGATGTAGGAATAAAAAGTGTTATCACAGAAGCCTGAGAAGGAAATGAGTTTCAGAGTGTGGTCAGTAGTGCAAAATTATATAGTTAATTAATTAAGATAATAGTTGGCAAAAATGTTTTACATTTGATGATTAGGAGATGAGCAGTGATCTTGGTGAGAGGGTAGTTACATCCTGAGCTTCTCAATTCCTCCTGTTCCTAGGATGTGCCCAGACTCTGGCTATGGTTATTCTCCATTCTATAAACACGCTTTGTGCTTTCAAGTGTCCATGCTTTTACCTTTAATCATGTTATTTCTTCAGCCTATAATGCCTTGCCACACATTTTCTGCCTATTGAAATTTAATTTATCCTTCAAGACTCATAAGAAATGTCATTTTTTGTAATATAATAATTTCTTTTTTTGTATTCTCATATACCTTTCTTGTAGTTCTGTTTTTTAATACTTAACTAAGTCCGAGTTGCTCTATATGTAGTTGTATGTGATTTAACTCTCTAGTTTGGGAGCTCTCTGGGGACAGGATTATTTCTTATTAATTTATGCAGATTTCTGTCCAACTCCACTTCTGCCATGGGCCCCTCATGTCTTTTATAATCACTCTATAAAAATTTAATTTAATTTAATTTTAATTTCTGCAGCCAATTCAATAAGCATTCATTGAGGGCCTATGTTATCATGAGCTCTGAGAGTTTTGCAGTGTGTAAAGCCAAAAATAAAAACATTAATCCATCTTAAAATAAGATAAATAACATCAGGATGAACATACAAGTGAAGCATGATTAAGACCTCTTTGCATAATCAAGATGTAATTATGTTGCAGATAGAAAAGTTGAGGATGTCTTCATGGTGGAAATCAGACGTCATACAATGTTCGAATGGGATTTGGATAGGGAAATAGGTCAAAGAGGACATTTCAGATGAATAGATTCTGAGTAAATATTCAGAGTCAGGATTGAACTCAAGTGCATCAAGGAATAGACAAGTGATGAGTGTGACTCTGGAGATGTGTACTTACAGGTGAATGGTAGAAACTAAAGTCATAGATAATATAAGCCTTGTGTATGCAGACCTTGGAGTACTGAGACTAAGGACAAAGACTTAGTTTGGAGAGTAATGAGGAGCCAAAATCATTTCTAGTGCATAAGGGTATATCTACACTAGAGAAAGAATGGAGATTAAAGACCAATTAAAAAGTTATCTTATAATTAAGCCATTGATGGTCGTGGTGGTTTCATGGGGTATATACTTATCTCCAAATTTATTGAGGTGTTTATGTTAAATATGCACACCTTTTTGTATGTCAATCATACTTCAGTAAAGTTTTTTTTAAGTTACCTTATGACACATAAGTGAAACTAAAGAACAAGTCAGGGTTGTTTCAGAGAATGCCTCTATAGGATTTTGTCAAATTCATAGTAGGGAATGAAAGAAAAGAATGCAACGCTGGTTGATCACAACGCATTTTTGCCTCTTCTCCATGATTCCAAATCTTTCTTCGAGTCTCTGTTTAACTTCTATTCCAAGCAATTGATATGATTCTTTTATCTCAATATACAGGATAAACAAGATTTGAGAGACAGAGATCAAGTATGTGAAATTCAAGATGATGCTAAAGCTACCTTTAGTGATGGCCATTTGATTTAACCTCAGAATGTCAAAATGCATCCATCTTTAATTAATGCTGATTTATTGGTGCTTTGGGAACCATGCCTCTCTGGTTAGGAGTGTCTGCAGAAATACCCTGATGCTAATGGCAAGGAAATCCCTTTAGAATCAATGGAAAACTATAACTTTGCCCTGAGGTTAACATAATTATTGTCACTGACCTATTGGTAAAGAGTGTCCCAGATTTTCATAATTTATTCTCCAATATTTCAAAGATCAAAGTTCTTATGCCTTGAAAATCCCTAAAAACAAAGAATATCAGATGGCCAATTAGCTACTATAAAATGTTTGTCTGTGAGCTAAATATAATGAGGACTGATTACTAATTTATTTGTATTATAGTATTAAGATGCAGAAATACACATTTCTCTAAAATACTTCAGTATTTTTTGTTTTTGCATTTTATGTGCGTAATTATTTTCTTGGTTTGCCTCTAAGTTGAAGACACTATGGAAAGCCATCATGAGACACAGTAAGTGGATCATTCTGAACTATTCTGAGTTCAAAAGTACAATAGTTTTATCAGTAAATATACAGGTTAGGCCATAAATGATGCTGTGAAATAATTCTGAGATGTATAGTAAAATTGATTTTTGATTCAACTGAATAATTATATTTTGCTTTGGAAAAAATAAAATGAATTTTTATTAATTTTATTGTGATACAGTATCTTCTATATAAAATGGTTATTATTGAAAACTAAACCTATTTTTCTGGAGTCCAATAATAGGTATTTTCTGTTGATTAACCATTAAATGTTACTAAAATAANATTATTGAAAACTAAACCTATTTTTCTGGAGTCCCATAATAGGTATTTTCTGTTGATTAACCATTAGATGTTACTAAAATAATGATAAAAGCAGTACTTTTATATTTTTACAAAAATTTTTTTCAAAATATTGTAATTCTGAAGAATTTTTGAAGAGTTATAGACCTAAAATTGAAAGGAAAATTTATTTTATTCATTTATTTACAAGCCTCATGAGATAAAACCCCAGAAAATCTCACCATATTATTTGAATGAATAGAAAAACAGTATATTAAATACACTATAGACAAGAATTGGAAACAGATAAATAAACAAAAATATGTTTTTAAAACAATGTATTTTGAGTAATTATTGTAGGTTCTTCTCCAAATTGTCTAAGAGACGTATGCCGAGGTCTAAGACTTTTAACAATTCCTAGAAGAAAGATTATTTTATTATTCTGTAAAACCTGTGCTGTTTCTACACTTGAAATATTATAATTTTATAGTTGCCAAACTATAATAAATATATAATAAATTGGGTGATCATTGAATTCCCATAAATCTTTAGCAGATTAGGAATTAATAGAGTTTGTAAATTTAAACAACCAAATAAATGTGGATCTCCATGGGACTCACCACAAATGAAGACATTAGTTTCTACAGAAGACATGAGATAATACAAAAGAGGTATTTATTACGAAGAATATGCACATTATGAGCGGGGGTGTTGTCACCAAATTTCATAATTCTAGAGATACATGTAGGATGCTTAAAACTAAAGAAGAAAAGTATTAGGATAAATGAATAATTAAGAGTAATAACTCCAAGGAAAATTAATCATACTAAGATAAGAATAGAATCCAGAATATGTTGAAATGAGTGTAAAAATGATATCCAAATTAATATATTAAGAATATCTAAAGATGATCTATATTCTTACCCTGTCTCAAAGGATTAAAAGATTTTTCTTTAAAATATCCCTTGGTGACCTTATCTGAGAAGGGTTACCAAGCTAGAGAAAGCATTTTTCAAACTCACTGTGATTCTGTGCAGTTTTTAAATTAGACATGTAGACTTGAAATGTCAAAAGAGCAATTTATTTTAAACATCACATCAATCCCAGGTAGTATTTAAAACTTGTTTGTTTGTTTGTTTGTTTGTTTGTTTCCTGGAAGAAAAGATACCATAAGAAAATATATTTTTACATTGAAAATGGCAATTTATGTATATAGATCACGAATTTATACACTGGGATAAGATAATTTATGTAGAAAAATCTTTTCCACCCCAGAAATTCACACAGACTCAAACAATTTTTGTACACACAATCCCTAATACATTTCTTCTCACATGACGTGACCTACTGTGAATGTGCTAGTTTTCAGGTGCTAGCATAGGATAATTTGAAGAGGCTCTTCTTTTTGTACAAAGGGAAATTAGAAGGGGAGAGTTAGACATAATCTGCTTTAGAATCGCAATTGAATTTCTTTACAATTTATATCTTAGCTGAGAAACCAGGAATGCCTAAAGAGAATCACTCCTTGACAACTGAGTTTATCCTCATGGGATTTACAGACCACCCAGAGCTGAAGACCCTTCTGTTTGTGGTGTTTCTTGCCATCTATCTGATCACCATGGTGGGGAATCTTGGTTTGGTGGTGTTGATTCACATGGAACGCCGTCTTCACTCACCAATGTACATCTTTCTGGGCAACCTGGCTCTGATGGATTCCTGCTGTTCCTGTGCCATCACCCCCAAGATGTTAGAGAACTTCTTTTCTGAGGACAGAAGGATTTCTCTCTATGAATGTATGGTGCAATTTTATTTTCTGTGTCTTGCTGAAACTGCAGACTGCTTTCTTCTGGCGGCAATGGCTTATGATCGCTATGTGGCCATATGCAGCCCTCTGCAGTACCACACCATGATGTCCAAGAAACTCTGCATGCAGATGTCTGTTGGGACCTTCATAGCTAGTAACCTGCATTCCATGATTCATATGGGCCTTCTATTAAGGTTAACTTTTTGCAGGTCTAATCAAATTGACCACTTTTTCTGTGATATTCTTCCACTGTATAGACTCTCCTGTACAGACCCTTACATCAATGAAATCATGATATATATTTTTTCAATGCCAATTCAAATGTTTACCATTGCCACTGTCTTGACCTCTTATCTCTGCATCCTTTTCACTATTTTCAAAATGAAATCCAAGGAGGGAAGGGGTAAAGCATTTTCTACTTGTGCAGCTCACTTTCTATCTGTCTCAATATTCTACTTTTGTCTTCTCATGTACATTAGGCCATTTGAAGAAGGGGATAAAGATATACCAGTGGCAATATTTTATACAATAGTAATTCCATTATTAAACCCTTTTATTTATAGCCTTAGAAATAAGGAGGTGATAAATGTTCTGAAAAAAATTATGCGTAATTATAATATTGTTAAACAAACTTCATCCTCTATAGCAAATTGATCTTAATTTGTTAAAATGCTTTCATAAGTAAGGGACATAGAAAAAGAAAAATGTGTTTTTACATAAAATATCAATCTCTAAATCCTTAGACTGTATTTGTTTAAAAATGTACAAATGGAATTTCAAAATTTTTTGACAAATCTTAATCAAAATTCCACAACCAGAGTAAATAAGGGGAAACTCAATGCTGTCTTTTCCAGCTTTTCCTTTACTCTCATGGAATTGTGTCAGAAAGGATTGTTCCAATCCTCAATAAATCAACATAGCATCAAAGTTAAATGTTTAAATGTATAAAAGAGTCTTCTTTGATGAATGCCGTCTACTTGATGTAAGATATTATTTCTGATCCTATGAAGAGTGTCTGAAGCATTTAAAATTTGGTGGCAGAAAAGGGAAATGATAAATTTCTGACCTAGCAGACACATGTAGATTAGTTTAGAAGGATAGAGACTAGAAGCAAAATAATTGCATTAATTTATATTTAAAGCAATAAAGTTTTATGTAGATAACATTTCAGGAATGGAAAAAAATTGAACAAGAAGGAATACACACGCACAGAAGTGCACACACATACACACAGGCATATACATATTTTGTAGAATAACTAACAATGA
>NW_007731268.1:1614-2820 GCF_000696425.1 Galeopterus variegatus | reverse complement strand
TGGTAATGATCCCACCAAGGTCAAGGGTTTGGATCCCCCCCCTGGCCAGCCCCCAAAAAAAAAAAAAAAATTAAATGTTTAAATGTATAAAAGAGTCTTCTTTGATGAATGCCGTCTACTTGATGTAAGATATTATTTCTGATCCTATGAAGAGTGTCTGAAGCATTTAAAATTTGGTGGCAGAAAAGGGAAATGATAAATTTCTGACCTAGCAGACACATATAGATTAGTTTAGAAGGATAGAGACTAGAAGCAAAATAATTGCATTAATTTATATTTGAAGCAATAAAGTTTTATGTAGATAACATTTCAGGAATGGAAAAAAATTGAACAAGAAGGAATACACACACACAGAAGTGCACACACATACACACAGGCATATACATATTTTGTAGAATAACTAACAATGAATTATAAAAAATTGTATAGAAAAGATTAAAATCTACTTTGACCTAAAATATGATTTGGATTCTTTCCATTCCTGAAGGAATCAACCATGTTACATGTTATGGTATATAGAACTGCAACTTACATAATAAACACTCAATAAACATTTTAAAACATATTAATGAAGACACTGTTGTTTTATTTTTTATATTGTTGAGTAATAGTGAGATGTACTGATATTACATATGTTTATTGGCCATTTTTACTTCCATGGAACTGTCCGTTTATTTGTCCTTTCAGTCTTGCTGGTTTTTTCTCCTTCATTTGTACCACTATTTATAGAGATAAAATATTAAAATGTTGCAACTATTTGAAGCAAATAATTTCTCTGTGTTAATAATCTCAATATTTGCTTGTGGTATTTATAATTTATAAACATTTGAATTTGATATACTAATATTTATTGATTCTTTTCTTATGTGAACTCTTTCATGCTTTTTTGTCTAGACTTTCTTTTTTTAATCTGAAGTTTACTGCTAGTCAATATTTCTTTTTCTTTTTTTCTTCTTCATCTCCTCCTCCTCCATCTCTTCATTTTCCTCCTTCTCCTTTTTAGATACTATAAATTTTTTTTTTTTTTTTTTTTTTTTTTTTTTGTCTTTTGACTTTTTCCGTGTCCGGCAACGGAGCACAACCCTCAGTGTTGCCCCCATACCGGACCGGGGACCGGCAACGGGATTACAACCCTCGGCATTGCTCCCGCGCCTCGCTCAGCCAGTGAGCGGGAACCGGTCCGTATGTGGGATCCGAACCCTCGGG
>NW_007731268.1:0-1117 GCF_000696425.1 Galeopterus variegatus | reverse complement strand
TTTTTCCGTGTCCGGCAACGGAGCACAACCCTCAGTGTTGCCCCCATACCGGACCGGGGACCGGCAACGGGATTACAACCCTCGGCATTGCTCCCGCGCCTCGCTCAGCCAGTGAGCGGGAACCGGTCCGTATGTGGGATCCGAACCCTCGGGCGGGAGCGCCGCCGCACTTCCCAAGCGGCGCACTATCCAGTGCACCACCGGGCCCGCCCCGATACTATAAATTTTTGAAACTTGACTTTTCATTTTCCCTGGAATTTATTTACTATATGGCATAAGTTGAAGACATAACTTTATTTGGCTTGTTTCTCCAAAAATAGTGTACAGATTAATTTAATTCAAATAAACAGCCAAGGAGGACTTCTTTGGCAGGTTTACAAAATGATTTCCCGGAGGAATGCAGTCCTGCTACTTCAATTGTATTTTCAAAAGGCTATTTCATCAATTTATTAAGCCAGGAGCTCCTAGCTGATTTGAAATAGGACAGAAACAGTGTACCAGTCATGGCCCAGTACCATAACTCTTTGCAAGAATCTGGGTTTTTTGGTCTAATGCAATGTTATACATCACTCTGTCTGTCTCAGGTGGTGGTGTTTCTTGAGGCTTTGCAGATAAGAGAGATAACTCAAACCTGGATTATGTTTATATCAGTCAGGATGAATTTCTGCCCCCTTCAGAAGGGAAGGGGTTTATAGTAGCCAACTTGCCACCAAGTAGCTGATTGATCTTAAGGGCTGTTGCTATATTTGGGCCTCCATATTTGTTTCTGTGATTGGCAAGTAGGATATTTGGCAGGTACAGTAGCTCTACCAGTTTTGAAAATTTGGAGCCCATTCTGTTAGGCACATGCATGACTCCATTTCAGTAACCACTTTTTTTTTGTTGTTTCCTCTGAGCTAGCACTGGGGTGGCAGATGAATAAAGCTGGATAACCTCAAATGGCTGAGACATTCTGTCTACATCATTGTATAGTGGTTCTTTTATCGTAGATATTCTCTGGTGGATATTTACAAATAATATAAAGGTCTCCACACTTGGTATCCATTCCAATACACACATGCATAAGCCTCTTCCTCAGATAGATTCATTGACATGTTTCTTCCTCAGTCTCCTAGCC
>NW_007731267.1:138099-164751 GCF_000696425.1 Galeopterus variegatus | reverse complement strand
CCATTTTTACTCTCACTTTTAACTCAGTGGATTTTTACTTTTTTAATTTATTGAGAAAACAAATGGCTTAATTTCATTATTTTTATCATATTGGATTATTATATTTTTTTTTAAATATCTTTTTTGGATATGATGGTTTAATTTTATCTTATTTATGTTTATCCTATTTTATTCTTCCTATTTAATTTTTATGTTTTAATATTTTAGTCATATTTGAAAGCCTATTTTTTTTGTTTAATTTTCTATTCATTTTGAATTCTCTTACTACTTTCTATAACAGCTATATTTATTTATTTTGTCTTTAAAAAAAATTTTTTTGCTTTATCTAGTTGTAGTATTGCTTCTGATTTCTTAGCATGCCTAGTAGTTCCCCTATTTCTTTCAGTCTTAACAGCCATTCCCCATCCTCCTACACGTTCCCAAATTCCCAGCTAAAACCTTTAACCCAGATGATTCAGGAGATCCACCAGCCACAATTCCTTCCTTGTACAATAAATTTTCTATTCTAGCTGCACATACTTGCACATCTAAAATGGTATGTGTTTCTCACACTGTGCTTTGTAGCGTCCTTCTGTTAAAAGTTATGTGACCTAGAATCCATGGCCTCTCCTGTATAATATCAATGCATGGGAACAAGACCTGTGGGGGATTTCTACACAGCAGGAGGGGGAGGGAGGCGCCAGGTTTCTTTCATGCTGTCTCCAAGCTTATTTTAACAAGAGGAGTCTCAAATATTATAGCAACGCTCTAAGAAGGAGCCGCATTAAAGACCCAACAAAATCCTCAAAGTATAAACTCCTTTAGCTTACCTATGACTAATATGACTAATCTGTTTTCCAAATTTGATATAAAAAATTGTATTCTTGAGTAGGTCTCCCACCTCTCTTATTTTGTTTCAAGTTTCAAGGAGAAAATGAGGCATGGCAGGAATTATCACTAATAAAAGTATGGGTTTTGGTTTGGTTTAGTTTGGGTTTTCCAATAGATAGGTAGGTAGGTAGATAAATAACATTCAGCTGCTCTTTCTCTGGATCACTTGAAGAACAGAATCTTATTAAGCAGCCTGGGTGTGCTGTGAACCCCAAAGCCCCACAAGAATGTGTCACCTGCCTCATTCCCCAACTAAAAGGTTATTATCCTACAAATGAGGCTGCTCAGTCCTGAGAGGTGGCTGCAATCCTCTGCTCAGTCCCTAAAAGAAGGCAGGATGTCATTTTGGTTTGGCTTGAGTTTCTTAAAACAACCTGATAAATTATCAGGGCCTAGCCCATGTTCATGTCTCCTCTAAACTAAGGGAAATTTCACGAGTTAATTTTTATACTTACATTCCCTGAAGAATGTGTTCAAGAAAAAATCTGTCTCTTTCTCTATCTCTTTCTGTCTGTCTCTGAAATATACATCCTTTGGTTAATGTTATCAGTGTATTTGCTTTCCTTGCAAAACTTCTTTTTGGGCTTAGAGCCTCAGCCTGTCTCTTACCAACAAATAACTCCCATCTTCTCTATTTCTCTACTGCCATGGTTGCACAAATTCTTCTCAGCTGCCCAGCTCGGGACATAGGAACTCCTGTGGCATGCTGAGCATTCACTGGTCTTAAAGGCCCATGGGGTCTTCACTTCAAAGAAGTGTTAGGGCATGCTCTACCTTATGTACCTCAGCTCAGGTGAGCAAGTCTAGCCAGTTCTGATTCCCATACTCCACCAGCAATGAAACACTCATTCAGCACCCAGCTTCATACCATGCCCAGGAGGTTTATCAATGACAATTTTTCTCCCTGAATGTGATAGGATAGCATCCTACAAACAAATATCTTTTCTGTGTGTTTTAATATGCCACTGAGAAATCCAGATTTAGGAAACAAATTCTCTCATTTTCAGTCACTGATGTCTTTTTAATTTTCTTAGAGGCAAAAATGACAGAGAAAAGAGAGAGTTAGCCTATCTAATTTAAAGCTGTGTTAAAGGGACTGTCACTCAACTCCCGGGATCATTTTAGTAACAACCCATTTATCCCCAACTGATTCTGCTTTTTAGTGAGATGAACATGATATGCCTTACTGTTTATTCTCCCGCCAGGATGCACACTGATTGTTGAGGTTTCTGGCCTCTAATAAATGTGATAATCATCTCCAAAGATTGCAGTGTCAAGATTGGCAACAACTCCTGCACAGCAAAGGAAATAATCAGCAAAGTGAAGAGACAACCTATGGAATGGGAGAAAGTATTTGCACCCTATGCATCTGACAAGGGGCTAATATCCAGAATATATAAGGAACTCAAACAACTCAGCAGCAAAAAAGCAAATAACCTAATTTCAAAATGAACAAAGGACCTGAACAGACATTTCTCAGAAGAAGACATACAAATGGCCAACAGGCACATGAAAAAATGCTCAAAATCACTAATTGTCAGGGAAATGCAAATTGAAACCACAATGAGATATCTCACTCCAGTTAGAATGGCTATTATGAAAAAGATGGAAAATAAATGCTGCTGAGGATGCAGAGAAAAAGGAACTCCCATACATTATTGGTGTGAATGTAAGTTAATACAGCCATTATAGAAAACATTATAAAGCTTCCTCCAAAAAACAGGAAATAGAACTACCGTGTGACCCAGCAGTCCCACTACTGGGTATGTATCCAAAGGAAGTAAAATTAATATATTGAAGAGACACCTGCACTCTCACATTCATTGCAACACTGTTCACAACAGCCAAGAGATGGACTCAACCTAAATGTCCATCGACATATGAATGGCTTTTTTGAATGTGGTATATATACACAATGGAATATTATTCATCTATTTAAAAAAATGAAATCCTGTCTTTCGCAGCAACATGGATAGAACTGGAGACCATCATGTTAAGTGAAGTAAGGCACAGAAAGGCAAATACTGCATTATCTCATTTGTGTATGGAATCTAAAAAAAGAGAGAAAAAGTGGTTCTCATAGAAGGAGAGAGTAGAGTAATGGTTAACAGAGGATGGGAAGGGAAGTGGGATGGAGGACAGGAGGGGAAGAAGTGGATTAAAAGGTACAAAGTTACAAAGGTAGGAAGAATAAGTTCTGGTGTTCTAGGCTGATATAGCTAGAAAAAAGGATCTTGAACATAATCAGCACAAAGAAAAGATAAATGTTTAGGTGGTGAATATGCTATCTGCCCTGTACAATATATGCATTTATTGACACAATACACTGTACCCCACAGATATGTACAATTAAAAATAAATACATAAATAAGACTGCTAACAGTCTTGCCAAAGTCATTCCTGAGACAGAATGGACCAAAAGGATTGTTTCTACATGGGATGGCCACATCTCTACAGAGTTATTTTAACGTAAATGAAAAAACCTCTGTCGGATCTATAAGTTTCACCAAATATTGCTGAATGGCAGTCTCTGGAATGGGTACAGCATAAATTTCACTTATTTCTCAGTTTTACAGATAAACATTATGAACTTTCTAGTATTTAGCCCTTTCTTATTACTATTCTTAGGCTGGATATTTTAGTCTGTGTTGAAAATGACCATTTTAATCTCCTGTAATATACAGAGATCTCTTTCAAATAGATAGGAAAAATAAAAATATAACCTAGTAGGAAAAATAAGCAAAGGATATAAATACGCAGCACACAAAAAAGCAAATCCAAGTGGCCAACTACCATATAAAAATATGTTCAAATTTACTGGTAGTCAGGGAAATGTAAAACAGAATAACCCTAAGATATTACTTTACATCCATCAAGCTACAAAATCTAAGAAAAGCTATAACACTTTCATTTGGGGGGATAAAAGAGAAAATTACTAAAATATGTGGCAGGAGAAATTTGAAATTTGTTACAGTCTTTTCGGAACACAATATGGCAACATCGATAAAAATCAAAAATATATATGCTCTTCAACTTCTCAATCCCACTTCCAGGAATTTACTCTACCACTATAAGAGTTCCAAAATGTCAGGACACACATAAAAGACAAGAACTGAAAACAAAGTGAAAGCCCATCAATGGGGGTGGAAGAGGTGGAGGGGCTGAACAAACTGTGGTATGCTCATGAAATACCACACAGCCATTACAAAGAATGAGCTAGAATGATACAAGATGATCTGGAAGGACTCCATGAACTACCCTTGAAGGAGAAAAGCCAGATGGAAAAAAAAGTGTGTGTAATATAATTTTTTCCCATTTTAAAAAATATTTTTTTTAAATCTTTATATAATGAATAGGTAGGTAGGTAGATAAATAGATATAATAGACCCATATAGAATTATATGTGTAGACAAAAATATATAAAAGATTCATACTAGGTATTAACATGGGTCACTTGGAATGGTCAAGTATCAAAAGTAGGTACTAAAGTCTGGGTTAGACAACAGCTATCCATGATAAAAACAGAATATATGATATGATTCTGTTCATGTGAAATTTATATAATTTAATGTTTAAGACATAAAATATATATTTAATATAATACATATTTAAAATATGTGTGTATATATTATCTTATATACATATTTGTTTATATATACTAGAATACTAAAAAGATACATGAAAACAATGATCTCCAAAAAGTTAATGATGGTTATCTCAGGGTTCTGGAATTTTACATGAACTTGACTCTCTCTTTTTATTTTTATATGTTGCTTGAATTCTTTAAGATAAGCATGTGCTACTTACATTTTATACAAATTTATTTATGTTTTTTATTATATTATAGATAAATATATTTATGTGTATTGAGAAATATGTTTTGTATTATATAATTTACATTTTATATAAATGCTATTTAACTACGAAAAGGGCAACAATAAAATAAACAAATAAAACACGCCAATGAATCGCACAAAGGAAAAAAAGTTCCCTCTTCATAGTCCTGATCTTAACATAATTGCGGTTTCCAAAACTGATTGTACACATAATTGCACTATTAAAAATAGGAGTTTATTAAACTGAAATGTGAAGGATGTCCTTATTTCTATAGGAATTTTTTTTTTTTTAATTAAAAGATCTTCTAAATCTCTGGTCCAATTGCCCTGCCTACAACCTACTGATAGATAGTTAACCGCATCTTTCTTGCTGTGGGTGTTTGATGAGGACTGCTAGGTAGCAAGAATGAACCTGGCTTTGTTAGCAAGTTAAAAGGGAACACACAACAATATGCTAAGCTGACTGCGAGGCACCACGATCAACATCCCAGTCACTTGTCCCAAATCCTCTCATTGAGGAAGTTAAACGTGGAAAACACCACAAGACAGGGAGAGTCTGGGGCAAGGGAATTAACAAGTACGTCAAACACCAGCACAGACCTGTGGCTGGGTCTTGGTCCTTATAACCAAATTTGGATTTACTGGAACACATCTTTCTTTGCAACCTGAAAGTTAAACTAACATACTTGAGAAATAATTATATTTAAATTTTTTGAAAATAAATCAAGGTAGGAAGCCCTAAATTTGATTTGTATAGTTAATTATAAAGGTGCATTTATTATACAGTTTTCTATAATTCAGCTTTCAGAAAAAAGGTTTTGGAAGCACAAATCAAAACCAATATCTAGAAAGCCTATTTCTTCCAATTTTGTGATTCTAAAATGACTTGGTATGGTATGCCTTGAGTTCCTTCAGTTTTATATATTCTCAGCCATTCTCAGCCTGGATGTGGCTACAAGTCTTATAATTCATCTGATACAGTCCGTAAACGAATAAGGGTTCAGGTGACTATCCTTTGTCACAGAACCATTTAGTGTCTGCTTTACCATTGACTGTGTAACTCATCTCATAAAGAAATCAGAAAAAAAAATTGAAGACTATGAAGTGAACACTTGCTCAAGAACAAGGTCGTATTGTTTCCCTTCTAGTTTTCCCTGAAAACACACCTTAGGAAAGGGTGGGGAGCAATTTAGTGCAACCACGCTTAGACCAAGGCAGGACTGCAAGAGTTCAAGTTGGGCAGCCTTGGAGAAAGATGTTAAAAACTTAGGCTAGGGGCCGACCCCATGGCTCACTCGGGAGGGTGCGGCGCTGGGAGTGCACCCCTCCTGGATCCAGGGATGGCCAGTGCGCTCACTGGCTGAGCGCAGTGCTAGCGACACCAAGCCAAGGGTTGCGATCCCCTTACCAGTCACAAAAAGAAAGAAGAAAAAAAAAAAACCAAAAAACTTAGGGTAGTTACCCTCCTAAGGCAAACATGAGTAGTCAGGGTGGCCATTGTTAGAAGGGCAGTCAGCAACCCATTATCTGGAAGACAGTGAGAAGGCCAAGAGGTGAAATCAGGGGGGACTAGGAGAAGGACACAGAATAAAGGTGGTCGTGTCTGGGGATTAGATGCCTGGGCATTATTCCCAAGAGAATCCTAATTCAATCTGAGCTAACACAAGGAGAAGAACTGCTGTGTGGGGCACTGTGACCCACTTAGAAGCTGCTGCAGGCTGTTTTCTGCAAAAGAGGAACACTAGACCTCAGCCAGCCATGGCCAGGACATTGCAGGAGAGGACTCTGCCCAGCTAATGCTTTGAGTCCTCACACACGAAGACATTTGGTCACATTCAGACAACCCCGCATCTCACTTCAGGACATGTGTAAACCACAGGATACCTGAGTGGGGCAGAGAAGGAAAAGTCCTCATACCTAAATTTTGGAACCAGACTGTGGTTCTCTGGAGCAACTCCAGCAGGGAAAGACTATGGCAGGCTTCTGCATTACAGCTATTTACAACTTTTAATGCCCTCCTTCTGGAGGCATGAAGTGGCTCTGTGCCAAGCTGCATGAGCTCCATATAGGCTCTAGTTGTACACAAACCTGGGTAAGCACGAGTGGGCACCTGACAAGTGAGATAACCTCCAGTGGAATGCATTCTAGCCCCACTTTTTTTAAAATTCAATTTTATTTATATTTATTTTTGTGGGGTACAGTGTATTGTTTCAATGCATGCATATCCTGCACAATGATTCACTTAGGGTAGATAGCATAGTTTTGTTCCCAATAGTTTACCCTTAATCTTCCCCCCACCTCCACCCCTCCCAGCCTCTGGTAACCATTATTCTACTCTCTACTTTTTTAAGAAAAACACACACACACACACAAAGATTAACATCCTTCTTGCAAAAAGAACTCCTAAAAATGAATTAGAAAAATCTAAGCAGAAGTTTGGTGAAGGACATGAGCAGATAAGTCACACACCCCAAAGAAACACACATGGTTAATAAGTACATTCTAGGATCTGGTTGTGTGCAAGGGCGGGGTCGGCCCAGCCCTGCCCCGTCTCAGAATCCCAGGCATTGGCTGGTTCCATTGCCGGCCTAGATGTGTGGTGGGGGTGGGGCTGGCCCCCGGCTCTGTCTCAGGACCCCTGGGCGTCTGGCTGGCCTGTATGTGCAGCAGTGGGGACAGGGCTGAGGCCCACAGCCCCGTCTCTCAGGATCCCCTGGCGGACGTCCAGCTGGCTCTGTTAATGGCCGCCAGCGGCAGCAGCCCCACTTTTTAATTTACACACTCATAATTTGAATTACTTTACATGACCTGGACTATGTCCCCCACCACGCATAGTAAGGAGATAAATATCTTCCTTTGTGATATTAATATGGTTTTGTTATGAACTAAGGAATGGCATCCATAAACAATTGGTCCCTGAGGCTATCCCCAGAGAGTCTCCATAAGAATTATGCCAGTGCGGAAAGCATTGTCTTTGATAGTCCCCGAAATTAAACTCCAAAGTTTAATGTAAAATAACCATTTACTGCAATTAATTTGATTTGTTGCCTAGAGGTACATTTTGCTGTTGATTTATTCTGAAAAATATCTCAAAAAAGTAACCAAAAAGCTCTGAAATCCATCTCTTCCTCTTCATCAACTTTGCCACTGTCCTGGCCTTTAATGTTTCTTGATTAGACAACTGCAACAGTGTTTTAATAAGATTCATGCCTCTCCTCTGTCTCATCCTGGCTACTTTTATTCTGCCCACACAAATGTGTGAAAATACGCAGCTGTACCAGCACACATAACAGTGCCACTGCAGGTGCTGGCTTGCATCCTGGGAATTTACTCAGGCCACCTCCTGTCCCATGTATTCCGATCTGATGCTCTTTACTCTTTTCTCTTCTGGGTCTCTGACTCCAGTTTTGACGTTTCCCTCTAGACATTCTATTCTAATTGAACCCCAGCATCTCTACCAGACCTCATCCTGACATTCACTTTCCAGCATCCTACACCTAGCACTTGGATTAGGGATATTATAATCCTTCCCACACCAGTCTATTAGCATCCAGTGGTCTGCCAGGGGAAGTTGGAGAGTTTCCAGTCTTATCTCCTTCTAATCTGTCTTCTAAATTGAAGCCAGATTCATTTTTCTAAAATGAAATTCTTATACCATCTCTCCCCTGCTTAAAATTCTTCAGTGGTTTCTATGGCCTTCAAGATAAAGTCCAAACTCCTTATTGTCAACACTGTAGATAGAGTCCTTCATGATGTTGTTCCAAACACCCTTCCCTCCTCCCTCACTCACAACTCCTCGATAGCCACCTTTTGTCTTAACCATTATGATATACTTGCATTTCCCCCAAGATTCCATGATTTTCTACCTCTGATATTCCTCCTTTCTGGAATCCCCTTTCTTGCATTGTTTACCAAGTAAATTCTAACTCAGTCTTCAAAATTAAATAAAAATCTTTTCTTCTCCAGAAAACTTTCCTTGATTTCTCTGAGCATAGTTTACTATTTCATTTTAGATGGCCCTACAGTGCTTTTTTCTCATCTTATTAAATGAGTATATCACTGTAATCCTTTGTTTTTGATTTTAGTCTCCCCACTAAACAACAAACTCCTAAGGCAGAAGACTGTCTTTTATTAATGTTTAAGTCTTTAGTTTATCACATAGTATCTGACCCAGCATAATTGCTGAATGAAAGAACTAACGAATGAATGAATGAATGTTAGAGTAGATCCAAAACACAGTCCTGGGAAATGTTTAATGTTGCCTTTGGATGTATAACTCTACTAGAATTGGGTAAGATCACTGATTTCTTTGTGGTGAAAGAGGAGAGGAGAAGCATGTCTTCTATAGTTTGGTACCAACATTGTGAGCAAGGTCATAGTTGTTTCTCTGGGACACTGGTGAGTCCTGCCCATTCTCCAGGAATTCTGAAATAAAGAGTTTTTAATGAAAGGGAAGAAAAAGAGAGAAATTCAGGAAGTCAGTGGTTGATGGTTTTGCCAGGTAAAAAATAGAAACTTGGTTTTGATAACATTTTCAAATATATGAACTACCAGAAAAGAAATGATAGTCAGCAAGTATTGTACAAGTTAGGAAAGAAGAAAAATTTGCATCTGGTGATAATAAGGCTGTGATGCTGTGAGGGAAATCATGCTGGCAGACAGGCAGGACATAAGTCAGGAAGGGATGATACCATAGAATTGTCACAGCCAGCAGAGTTATACCAAGGTGTTCATAATTTCGTTGCCTTGTTTTCTTTCTTAATGAAGGGGAAAATACGATTTGTGTGTGTGGCATCAGAGGCTTAATAGAACCCTGAGATCTGTTTTACAACTTACTTAACTGATCTGTATGCTTTTGATGTTTCTATTAAATTTTTACATTTTTTTTTTAAATTCTGAAAAGTTAGTTGGGGAGGAAGAATGGGTTTCCTCCCCATCTAACATCTATAGATGCTGTGCTTATGATTTTCTGATCTATTTCCATGTAGAGGTAGGAATGATCATCCAAGCGTGTACTGACAGATCTTATTTGACCTCTACTCTTTTTATTTTCAAAGAATGTATCAATCTCAACCAGCCACAGGGACCACTGACTCATCAGGCCAACCTCAGCATTATCTGCCTGCTACCTAACTCTAAGCAATGTACTAGGCAGTGGAGATACCTTAGTGAACATGGGGGCTTACACCTCTAGTAAAGAGACAGACTAGTAAAGCAGCTTATACAATAAAGTCCTGTTGGGGATCACAGTGGAATAGCACACAAAATGCCATGGAGAAACTAAGGAGAAACAATGTTTGGAGTCAGAGAAATGAAATCTGGCTGAAACTAGGAGAAAAGGGTCTTTTGGAGGTGTACTCTTTACCTACTAAGTCAATAATTGGTCAACCAGCTCTCCAGAGGCACCCCTTGTTCAGAGGTACCCTTCTCTTACTATAAATGACAGACTCTAACATAGTTTGGAGAGCAGTGCCTTAGTGTCTTGGTCAACCCTAGCTTTCTTGCAACATGACTCCCTAAAGGACATTCAGCCTTAGAAGTTGATATAGTTAAATGCAAATATGTTGTAAAAACCATGGGATGTATGTGGCCATGCTCACTGGAACTTCCTAGGCCTCCTAGAATTCACTGTAATAAATTTTCCTGCTTTATGTAATCACATGGCTGTTCTTGGAATGATCCATTTTTTCAAAACACCTGTTAAAATTATGCATCCAGAAAGTATTTTTATTCTGATCCAAAAGGACTTAATTCTGTTTCCATGTAACCTGTGTTTTACATACAAAACATTCTGAGATCATCTCTAAGTTCTTTTATTTATAAAACATGTATTGGACATCTGTTCAGGCACTACAATTATTATCACTAGCCTGAGGGTTATCATATTTCAGCTTTTTTAATTCTTTGTTTCCTGTCTTAATTATTATACACTCAGTTTTCCCACATCTGTGGGTTTATTTACATAGTGAAGTGCTTGGGGGAGGTTATGAATACACTAAAGAATGCAAAACTCAACAGAGTCCCTCATCAGAGTTTTAAATGGCTTCTGGCCATAATTCAAGTGACTCCATTCTGGAGCTTCCACGCTGTATAGCAGTAGTTTCTTCTTTTATGTGAGCATCACAATAGGGCAGTTCTCTTTAATTCATACTTTTTCCTTTCCATATGAACTACGACACTTTGCCTCTCCTATTACCAACCGATTGTAATTCTAGGTGTTGACTGTGCATTAATTGGTAAAGGTTAAGACCTGTGGATGTCACACAGAGCTGAGTTTGAATTCAGACTGCATTACTAACTAGCTGTGTGACCTTGGGCAAGTTACTTAACAACTCTGGACCTAGTCTTCTCATCTGAAGAGAGTTGTTATAAAGATTGCATGAGATAATATATGTAAAAAACCTTAGATAGTTTAATAGCTAAGCATTGTTCTAAGTGCTTTATTTGTATTAAGTCATTCACTCCTTACAAGATATCCATCTCATAGTGGACTCAGGGATAAATATCTTGTCACTATTTTACAGGGAGTTCAAACAACTACATTCTGTATCTTCCAGTCACAAAGTTAAAGGCCAATCTTGAGGTGTTACTAGCCCGGCATCCAGCCTTCATGCCCTTTTGAACAGGCTTTTAACATGCTCCACATGGCTGTTTCCCTGAGATAGGCAGCCTGCAGCACTTTGCACTAGCCACAAACATGTCTCTGCATTTTAGTCCAACAGAGCTGGTTTTGCTGACAGTAAAGACGTGGTGCAAAGCACAGCTCTTTAGTTTCCAAATGAATGGAAATGACATATTGAAAGTTAGGCTGGCCACAGCATCTAGCTGGAAAACAATAATGACTCATAGGAAAGACAAAGACTGAGTAAGCACCAGTGAAAGGCGACTCATCCCTTCATTAAAACCACTTGGGAAAATATGGTCTCACTATAGAACAACCAAAAACGTATGAGCAAAAATCTCCCAGGCTTTTCAGGATAGTCTAATTCCCATTTGTCTTATAAATTTCCTAACTTCTAAATTAGCCACACTAGGAATTAAGGGAGAGGGTGCATGGGCCATATATATTAGAAATTTTTACATGTGGTATGCATCTGTGTCACGATTAGCATTGCTAATCAATTGTGAAATGACAGATAGCTTTGATAAGAGAGCTTGTTATTTCAGTCTAGATGTTGGACCACAAAAATATTCCATCTGTGACAAAAAGAGAGTGAAGCTTCTTTACTACTTGTGTATATTGTCAGAGGTCTGAACAGAAACCAAAAAAAAATCTAAGAATAAATAAAATATTTAGCATGCTACTCCTTCCTTGTTTAATATATTATTATTATTATTATTATTATAATACACCTTTCAATGCTACTAATCTTGGCATATCTTAAGTGTGAAAATATGACACATAAGCTTTTCTTCCAATCTATTCATTATTTTTATGGGTGATTGCTCAATATATTAACAATTATATTTGTGCAACAAAAAAAAATCTCTTAATTTTAATGCTAGTGAGTGTTCAATTTTTGAACAAAAATACTGTTTATATAATATTCCTCAGGAAAAATAATATTTAGGTCAAAGGGTCTGATGAATCAGTATCATCTTCACTTTTTTGGGAACTTCTTAAAAATTGCCAGTAAGAACTGAAAGCTAAAAAGGAAATGTCTAGGATATTGAGAATTGTGTGCCAAAATATGTTGTATTAACTAAATCAAGGGTTTATTTACCAAAATCAGGAACTCTTAGAAGACAATCCTTATGTAAATTTAAAATATTTTTGGCTCCCCAGCATCTAAACCCCTTTGCTATGCATGAGAAACCTTGGGAGGCAGAGCCCACCTTCCACCTCTAGAAGATAAACATACTACGTGTTTCCTTGCCCAGCCTCCCTTGGAGCTAGGGTTCTGGTACATGGCCTTGATTCCTCTGATTAGATGCATTTGCTTAAGATTTTGAACCCAGAGCTAACAACCAAAGTAAGAGGAACCTCATAGAGTCCATTCTAGCAAGGGTAATACAGAAGCTACATTCATTTTCCAGAGGCAGCAGGCATGCATTGAGCTGGACATAAGACAAGCTGTGGTGCCTGTGCCTATCAGCAGAGGCATTGAGATCTTCCTGGGATACTTCTGCTGCATGATGTTGGCACACTGCCTGGCTTTGTAGCCTCCAAGCCTGGTTCTCCAGCACATCTAGAGATTATGTCAGATATCCAGTATTCTTTAATCAGTTCTATCGCATGAGACCAGAATCCTGACTATTTCATTGTATTTACAATTTTTAAAAAAACATTGTTCACATTACTTCAGCTATATACACATATTACAGCTTGAGAAATGGAGCAGTTCCTTCTAGGTTAAAAGAGAAGACGACAATGAAACACATACCACAAGGCAATTGGAAGCGTTGCAACTGTGGAAACATTTGCTGTCAGTTTGGGGCATTCTCACTTTGAATTCCAAAATGTACTTTCCAGGAGGTAATGACTGTGCATTGACACACAATGTGCATCAGCATTTAATTGTTTCCTTTTACCCTGGAGTCCTTGAGTCCTCACACAGTACTGTGGATTCCAGCCACACTGACTGGCTCCCTCAGGGCACTTGGCTTTGGGATTAATTTCCATCTGAGAACATCTTTCAAATGAACCTTCTTGTTGCATTGGACTTCCCCTCATTTTGTTCATTCTCTTTTCAGTTTCTTGTCAGAGTTCCTTAGTGCAGTGTTCTGCTTCTTTAAAGAAGAGTCTTAACAATGTATTGTATACTTGCAAACTGCTGAGAGAGTAGATTTTAATTGTTCTCACCACAAGAAAAAAGTATGTGAGGTAAAGGATACGTTAATTAGTTGATTTAGCCATTCCACAATATATACAACATATATCAAAATATCACATCATATACACATTATAAACAAATATATATAATGATTAAGTTTTGCAATGATGAATATGCCAACTACCCTGAATAGATCATTATGCATTGCATACAAGTATTAAAATATAACTCCGTACCCCATAAATATGTGCAATCAATATGTTTCAATAAAAAAGAATTTTAAAACAAAGAATATTTCAGATAAAACTGTCTTTGGCAGTTAATTAATTAATTAATTAATTTTTTAAAAGAGGAGCCTTGATTAGTCTACCCCATCATCCTACTTCTTAGGAGATAAAATCATAGCAGTAAATTGTGCATGATAGACTGTTCTTGCTGGAGTTGGCCCATATTATCTCTCAGTTATTAAGGAATTCCTTCTTCTTATACCTCTGAGAGAAGAGTAAACCTTTTGTGAGAATTATCTTGCTACCCTATTCCCAGAGAGCAGTGTCACTTTAAGCTGTATCATAATAAAGGGTTTCAGCAATTAACTTAGTTAAAACTGCCCCTCTTGCTATGTTATGTGGGACTTGGGTGGTTCAGGGTGGTTACAGTTTACATAGTGCCTTCCAAAGCAAACATCTGTGAAATTATGAACACATCCACGTAATAAAGGAGAAGCCAGGCATCAGAGAAATTCACTAACTTGCTCAAAGCACATAGCTGGTCCCAGTGGAACTGTATTGTTGGGACTCAAAGGCAAAACTTCATGCTTTTCCTCAACATAACTGTCTCTCTCAACTGTGTTCATCGTGGTACCTGCCACAGTCAGAGCCCAGAGCCACTTCGAAGGAAGCTGCTCCATCTCGAGCCCCTGCTGACAGGGCAGCCCTGGCCAGTTATAATGCTTTAGCCAAACCCCTCTCTGGCCTCTGCTGATTGAACAGGAGTGAGTAACTGACCCCCAAAAAAGCCAATCCACAGACTGGGCAGATGCCTCTGAGGTGGCCTGGCACAAAAAGTTTTGACTCAACAGAGGAGATCTGAGTCAACCAGATTCTAGCTGAGTCTTGTTCTCTCTCATCCAGAGACTGCAGTTGACTCAACCTTTCTGGGGGCAATGGTTGTATACACTATTCTGATTAACTGATCATATGGAATAATGCTTGTTCAACTTTCTATTTCACCACACTACACAAATATGTCCTAACAGAACAAGATATGATGTGTTTGAGAGTTCCCAATCTTCTTAACCTCTGATAACTATTTTTCTTCTAGAAACCTTTGATCCTTGGATTCCATGGCCCCACACAACCTCAGTCCTCTCTCTACTTTTTTGGTGCTTCCTCTTAGTGCTTTACATAAATTCTCTCATTTAAGGCTCACCACAACCCCATAAGGTAGACACTATTAGTATCCTCATTTTACACATGAAATAAGTGAGACACAGGGATACAGTGTTGTTTGGATCAGGGTGACAGTAGAGGAGAAGAAAAGTGGGCAGATTACAGATATGCTTTGAAGGCAGAACCAACAAGGCCTGCCTGCTGGATTTAATGTGGAAATGAGGGAAGGCACAAATCAAGGAGGATGCTTAAGAAATAGGGTGAATCGTGCAGCTATTTTTCCAGCCTACTGATCATCTCTAATTGGATATTCCAGAAGCACCTCACATTCAACATATCTAAATTTTTTGTGTTATTTTTTCCATAAGACCTACTCCTTATTTTAATACTTTTTCAAAGAATGTCACCATGACTGTTATTAAGTGGCAGGTATTTTACAGAAAGGAATGCAGATGAAAGGAGCAATTAAAAACTATAGTAAAGATCCTTCCAGGTATTCAAGTTGTTTTTTTCAACTATGTCATTTATTTAATAGGCTCTCTTATTTAACCATAAGCTTCTAGGAGCAGAGTATGTCTATACGTAGAGCTAATGTTTATTGAGTATTTTCCAAAGGTCAGAGCCTGTGCTAAGCACTTTAGATGTGTCACCCATGTAATTCTCCCAACAGCCTTATGAGCCATAAGGGTTAAGAGCGTGGGTTAGACAGCCTCGGTTCAAATCCTGGCTCAGTCGTGTAATATGGGGCAAGTTATTCAACTTTTATGCACTTGATTATCACATGGGACTCTGAGAGCATAGAGGAGGGACATCTAACCCAGACAGATGAGAGCAAAGAAGCGTTTCTAGGATGGAATGAAATGCTAAGCTAAATCTGTGTTCACAAAGTCATTAGGAGAAAGGTGTTGCAGGCAGAGAGAGCAGTCTATGTAAAGACCCAGAATTAAACAAAAGCATGCAACCTTTTGATAAATGCCAGTGCAATTTTTAATGGGCAGAAAAGGGTCACAGACTCAAATGTGTACAAGGGCCAAGCAGGTAAAGTAAATAAGTGAGGCTGGGGCGGTGGGGCGGGGGGGGGGGTGGGGGTAGGGCAATGGGAAGATGTGAGATCCAGAGCAAACTGGGGAGCACATGACCCATGTAAAGGGGCAGCTTCCACTCGGGTCAAGCACTTTCCCTCGCTCACCAAGATCCAGAACACTGGTCTTCACTCTCTTCCTCAAACCAACCAGTTTATACTACCTGGAAGTGGACGTTCCTTCACTTGCTATTTCTCTACCTAGAATGCACTCTGCGTGGCTGGCTCCTTAACATCGTCTTGTCCCAAATGGGATTTAAAAGATGACTTCTCTGATCAGCACCCACAAGCCATCCCCAGACTTGCTAGCACTCTGCTCTAATTTATTTTTTCAGAGCACTGACTATTATGTAAAATTATTTTATTTGTTTCTGTGTATATTTCATGTCCTTGTTTAACTGTATATTGGATATGTGATATAAACTCTGATGGAGCAGGAAACTTTTCCAGGACCTGCAACAATGGCTGACACATAGCAGAAGCCCAATAAAGCCCATTTATTCATTTTGAATAAATGAATGATGCTTTTATTGTGCACCTATTCAGTGTCAGGTACTATGGGCAACAGAGATTGATTTAGCAACCATCGGATTACAGGTAGTAGCTAATGCCACAGGAATGGGTGAAAAAACCTAGGACAGGTGTGTGGAGCCAAAAGATAATGGGTCAGAGAGAAATTCTTTGCAGTAATAAACAGAAGAAGGAAAACCTCAGAGACTGATCAGGGAAAGTAAGGGGAACCAGGAAAGAAGTGTTATCTCAGAAGCCAAAGGAAAACAGAGTCCATAATGTAAATCAAGACTTGATTACAGAATCTGCTCTGGCTGATTATGATGTGCAGCAGATACCTGGAAAGCTAAAGACATAACTCATTACTTTGTCTCATTGTGCCCACATGGGGACCTCTCCGAAGAAAGCCTCTGAATTTCCTGTGATATATCCCAGTAGTGATGTTATGCCTATTCTGCTTTTACCTTACTCAAATAAACTTTCCTACACTTTTACCTTTAGGAACACAAATTTCCATTCATATTCTTCTCCTCTGCCTCTCCCATAAAATTATTTCTTTATTAACAAGACAGAATCTACAGTTCTTATAATCTTTATCCTATTCCCCAGCCCTCAAAATCTTGGTAATATCACGAGCCTGTAGTTTTCATCCTGTGTTAAGTGAACGTAACATTGAAGCCAGAAGTATCCCATCTGGCCTCCTCACTGGCAAATCTATATATATATATATGTGTAAATATATATACAAATATAAATATATACATATAATAATCAGGTGATTATAAATGCTAAGGGGAAAAAAAAAAGCAGGGTGAAGGGGATGGATAGTGACCAGAATGTATGCAAAGGGAGGATATGTGTGACAGTCTAGATTGAGTGTTGAGGGATGGCTTCTCTAATAAGGTGACTTTTGAGCAGAAATCTGAAGGACATTAGAGACAAAGCCATGTAGACATTTGGTAAAGAATGCTCCAAAGAGAGGGATAGCAAGAGCAAGAAGGCCAGAATGGCTGATAGAGCATGAGTGGTAGAGGATGAGGGGTTGGCAGGATAGACTAAAGGAAGCAGCAACTGCTTTCAGCTTAGGAATTCTCCAAGTCTGCCTTAGGAAGTAGAGGTACATCTGAACAATGCCTGGCACATAGTAGGTGCTCAATAAACATTTGTTGAATGAATGACTCCCCAAGGTGAGCACAGAAATGTTTTGAGAACCCAGTCCTAGGGATTCCAGATAACTAAGTCTCTAACTCAGTCAAATTTGGCCCTTGATTATATGAGTATTTAATTTAGTGTTTTCTGTAGATTTCTTTTTCAAATGTATCTTTTATCTTCCCAAGAAAATATTTAGTTTATTTAAGATATAGACCATGTCTTTTATTTTATGATTCTGAGTTCTGTGTTGACGCTCAACAAACACTTGTTTGATTGAATCAAATCAAGAAAGGTAGTAGAATAGAGGTATGGAATGGAAGAAAATTAAAAACTGTAAGGATGGTGTTAACTCTGGCTGATAAGATTAGAGATGGTTTGTATTTTTGAAAACATTTGTGTCTTAAAAACTTTCTACAGTGAGCATGTAGTACTGTTATGATTTAAAATAATGCATTAGAATACTAAAAATGTATTAGATTTTAAAGCCAGTGAAATCCACCTCCATTGACCCTTGTTCCAGATCCATACAGCTGAAGTATTTGAACCTCCATTGACCCTTGTTCCAGATCCATACAGCCGAAGTATTTGAACCTCAGTTTCACTGTTGGTTGGCTATATATATATATGAGTCTCAGAAAATACCAGCTCCTGATTTTGTACATAAAGAACTGATCACTAAGACAATGCAAGTCATTGTACAGACTCTATCCTACTGACACTCTAAAACGCTCTTGCAGACACATTTTAGCAAAGTAAACTGTTGTGAGGCACCCTCCCACAAGAAATGCACTTACACGCCACTCATGCAGAAAAGGGCAGTTTATTCACTCTAGCTGGCCAGCGTCTGTCTCCCAAGGAGCAACCAAGGAAGAGCGGCATTGGGCCTTGGTCTTGTGGGGTTTTTAAAGGCAAAAACTACATCCCGTTGGCACACGGGTTTGTCCAGGCACACAAAGCAAGCTAGGGAGCTAGGTCACAGAAGCCAAGAATGAGCCGTTAAAGCAATCAAGCATATAACTTTTCATTGTGTATGTTCCCATGTAATAGTTCACTGTGTGTGGTTCCTGTTCCCATGTAATAGTTTACCGTGTATGGCTCCTGTTTCTATGCAACAGCTTTTGTTTCTATGAGAAGGTCGAAGGTTTCTCATGCAGAAGGGGGCGGGCAGTCTGCAGGACAGACAAGGGGTAAGATGGAGTTACTTAGGTTAAGCAAGCAATTCTACAGAAGCAGAGAGCATACGTTATGAGTGTGTAGGGAGCTCTATTTCAAAACCACAGAAAGCAGTAGCAATGCATTTCATCAGGACGGTGTCTTCTTGTAAACAAGTTGTCCTTGCCAAAGCTTACTAAACATTTAACTACCTCTTGTAGTTACCCAGATAAACAAGTTCCCAAATTTCTCTAGGAAGTTCTCCATTAGAAAAAGTAAGGACTGCTTAAGACAGATAATGCTCACTGTTAAAAACAAATGTTTGTAAGAATGATTCAGAAGGTCTAGCCCTTCTGAATAAACCTTCAGGGTTCTGTGTATGAAACCTAAAAACTAGAGGAGGTCACATGATGATTGTAAAGGTGGAGAAAAACAGAGGACTATGTATATTGTTTCAAATAAGGTAAGTGTTTTGACCAAAATGAAGTATCATGAGACATAGGAATAGGTGAATGGCTCTACTGTATCCCAAAGTACAGCCTGACTTACTCCTGCCTGTAAGTTTAAAACTGTGTGCTCTAGACTGACCACAGAATAAAAAAGGCAGGAGACAAATAACTCCTCTAAGATCAGAACTGACCTCCACCAAATTCCTGATCTGTGACCTACCAAAACCATTTAAAGCCATCACATGGTTCCAGCCTATTTATCTCTTTAGCCTCTATCATCTCCCACCTAGGCCCGTGGCACTTATTTATGGGACTCATGAAGATTTGCTTAACATCACCTGCCTGACAGTCTCCTCATTTTGACTCATTCTGGATGCACTTTGGCTGAATATCTCCTGGACTTTCAGTGTTCAAACAAACATAGCTGACAGTGTAAATTTTCCATTGACTTCCACTCTAAGGTTGACAGTAAGTACCTGGCACCATCTAAATTGGTTGTTTCTCCTATACCCCTCTGACCTTAGCCACTAGGTTCATTTATCTGCTCCCTATCCTAGATTCTGAAGCCAATCTAGATCCTAAGTCAAGGTGACTTGATCCACCCCAATGACCCAAGTCTTTGGCGGTACAGTGACTCCATAGCAAGCCTACTCTGTTCATAATCCTGCTCTGTTAACTTCAGCCCTAATTATGGGGTTTTCTCTTCTATTTTACTGTTGTACTATTTGTTTTTTGATTGTTTGGGGGATTGTTTTTGTTTTAAGTTGTTTGCTCATTTGTTGTTTTCCTTTTTTCTTTCCCTTTCTTTCTTCTTCTCCTTTTTTTTTTTTTTAACCAAGCCCCTGCTTTCTTTTGCTAGTTTAGTAGTTGGCTCCTTGCCTTGTTCCCCCATACTTGAGTATTTTTTCTAATTCCCCAGTTCCTTTGAAATTTGAATTCTACTTTGCCCACTCTTTCAGAGACTGGAGTCCTGAATCATGGTTCCTATGGCCATGTCTTTACTACCTTCTAATGGATTAATGCCTGAACAAGCAGCCACAGACTGGAGAGTCATGGAGGTCTCCCAGGTGTCCGTGGCCAACCTGAATGCCTTCTACATGCCAGACACAGAAGAGCTGAGGACCCTGCAAAGAGCAAGACAGAGCTTCTGCCTTCACGGAGCTTACATTCTGATGTGGGAAGACGAACAATAAAACAAATAAGCAAATACAATTCTAGTTGATGAGGATGATGAAAAAAAACGCATGTTCTGTCTGCCTCATGCCTACAACTGACCTGCTGCGATGCCTCCAGCTTACGTGTACTTCTTCCTGTATCTACCCGTGGGAACATCCCCTGGTTAATGCAGTTCCCATCAAAAATCTGAGTTTAGAGCTTTTGAAAATTAAGTTGCAGAAAACAATGACTAATCCCATTAAAGCCAGCTGGGAATCCTTGAGCAATTATGGGATCTCCCCTTCCACGTGATCATAGGAATCTTTCCCTTGACTGGGAAGCCCCGAGCTCTACACGTGCAACTCATAGGACTCCCTCAACTTCCTCTTCTTTGTGACTGGGTACTATTTGAAAAAAATAATAGCTGGTTATCTATAGAATCTAATAGGCGGGTGTAGACAAAGCATATATCACCAATAAATGTAGCCTTTTAAAAAATATTTTTGAAAAAAAAAGTGGTTCTCATAGAAGTAGAGAGCAGACATGCTCAGAATTGGCAAATCCATAGAGACAGAAAATAGATTAGTGTTTGCCTGGGACTGGGCATAGAGGGGAAGTGGGACCAACCGATCATAGGTACAAGGCTTCTTTCAGGGATGATGAAAATATTATGGAATTAGATAGTGGTGATGGTTACTTTACTAAAAATCACACTTTTATTGTACATACTAAAATGGCAAATTTTATGTTATCTGAATTAAACCTCAATAAAAAATTAAAAAGAGAAGAAAAAAAGTGTAGTAATGGTTACCAGTGGCTGGGAGGGGAAAGTGGGGACAGGGAGTAGAGACATGGTAGACTAAGAGCTACAAAGCTATCTACCCTAAGTGAATCATTGTGCAGTATATCCGTGTACCGAAACAACACACTGCACCCCACAAACATATAAAAGTAAGGTTAAAATTTAAAAAGTAAATAAAATATATATTTTTGAGTAGTTTATTCAAGAACCCAGTTCAAAATTCAAAAGCTATAAAAGGGTAAAGAGCAAAAAGTCAATCTCTCTTCTGCCCCTTCTTCCCAATTATCTAGTTCTCCTGTCCAGGGACAACCAGCATTACCAGATTCTTGTGTGTTCCACCGGAGATATTATATGCATATATATAGGCAAACAGAGATTTTCTTTCACATAAATGGTAGCATACTATATACACTGGTCTTCCTCTTCCTTTTTCCATAAACAATGTATGTTGAAGTTTATTCTATTCACATAAAGCCACTCCACTCTGTTTAATAAGTGAATGGCTTTCTAATACATGGAGATACTACAGTTTATTTAAACAGTCCCCTATCAATGGACATTAAGTTGATTCTAATTTTTGTGCCTTTGCAAATAATGCCTCGATTAATATTCTTGGGATATAGCCTTTTAACATAAGATGTACCCTAACCTGAAAATTTCATAACTCTGTTTTCAACTATCTCAACCTTTGTACATTTATAATTCTATATGCCATTTCCTTTTAAAACATGTGAGGTTAAGAGAATGTTTTAGTGCACTTGAAATTCCATGTTGAAACAAAAATTTTAAAACTTTTGGGCAGCGTGAACTGCAATGGAATTGCAGATGTGGTCCTAGTAAAAATGGCAGTGACACCTTAGGCACATTTTCTTTCTATATTAAGTGTTCATTGTTCTCAAAATTCCTACATTGGCCAAATGTGGCAAAAGTAGGGCAGTCACACTATCTGGTTCAGGTAGAAAATCCAGCACATGACTGAATGACACTAGCATTTTGAAAATTTTGCTGTTCTCTCTTTCTGGTGGTCTTATCTGGTAGCCTCCCACAAATGCTGGAGGAAAAATAAAGTCATGCTGCTGGTGTAGAATTTTGTGGTTACCCTTAAGAAGAAAGAAGTCCTGAGATTGGTCAACAGCACATATCTCGTGTCCTCTAGTTTCCTTTCTTTAAGAACAGTATTAAAAAGGAACTCTAGCCAGTCACTGAAGCTCATGAGCAAGAATGTATTTCATCCCTCTGTGTCTGCTTCATACATAGCAGGTGCTTAGTAAGTGATTGTGTGGAGCACTGATGTTAAGTGAAGCTTGACATTTCACATAGGTTGTTGGAATAAACCAGGACTTTTTAAAGACAAAAGAAACTGTGGATGAAACATCACAATAGCTACCTGGCTATGTGTGTGAAGCTCTTCAGTTAGAGGAAATCAAGTGCTGTCCAAAGAACTGGAGATGGAGGCGCCTCCTGGGAACTGCTGATACTATTTCAACTAAGGTAAGTGTTCTGGCAGAAATGGTAGAGCCACTGAGTCCACATATTTTCAATAAGGAAACTTCTAAGGACACCACGGGAAACCTCTAGATAGAACTAGAAGCATTTGCCATGGGTGTGTGTCAGTTTTGAATCTGAGGTAACATTTTGTGGCCCCTGGAGGTCTTAGATGAGTAGCCGGGCAGTTGGAAGTTCTGGGCTGAGGCAGCCACAGTGAAATGTGATGGGCATCTGAAACTCGACTTTGATGGCTCAGATGTGAAGCTAGTGTGTGGTAGTCTACCTGGGAGCCGTATTTAGAAAGCATTAGTGCTGCCCTTCACCCCCCATCTGTTCTTTCCAAAGCTTTTGCTTTTAACTAGTGAGGCTATCCCAAGATTTGGCCTACTATGGAAACAAAGACATTCAAGTTCTTTAATTATGTGGACTATAAAGTCATAATTCAATGTCCAATCTCGATTTTATAACTAAAATATGATTTAGCTATCAGGAATTGGCAAGAGCAAAAGTGCCATACATATTTCCCAAATGCCTGTTTTGAAGCTTTACGACCTGATGCTCAGAATTTGATCAATTTTGCCATTTGCAAAATGAAAAGTGAGGTCAGATTAAATGATCTCTAAATTTTCTTTCATCATCCTAACGTTCTCTGAACCCATGAAAATTCTTCCCTATATACACTATTCTCTTTTCTTTTAAGTAAATATAATTTGGCATAAAGAAAAAGATAATATAAGAGGAATTCCCTAATGCTCATTTAACTCAATTGTAAAAATGTTTTATTTTTATTAGAAATTTTCTTTCAAGTCTGGTTTACTAAAGATGAACAGGCATGCCTCATTATTGTTATTATAGTGAATATTTTACACTTTCACACTTATTCTCTCAATAGTGATAATAGCCTTAAATGGGCCTCATTTGACCAACCATCTGCTTTTCTAGATAATACTATAAAACATTTCCATGTGCATATCCCACTACTACCTCAAATATATGCCTAGAACCAAACTATTCTGAAGATTTTTTTAAAAAGTAGTTCCTCTACCCTTACACTTCCCCCTTTTTCCAGTCAGTAATACTGCCAAGTTTCACATTCATACCCATTAATTCATTTTGGACTTTTCCCTTTTCTTAAGTCCATCTCTATCAAGTGCATTCAATCATTCACAAAGCCTCTATGGTTTTTAAGTCATAGTGTTTCACTACCCTGTCTCTTACATTCTTTTCTCACTGTCTACCACATTATTTTAGGTCAGTTCTGCCATATTAGCCTTCAAATATGTTTTCCTGTTCTGTCCAAACCACCAATAACCATTACAATATTGGTGTTACTAAAATTCTCATTGCCTTCTGGTCAAAACTCTTCACAGATTTTCCACTGGTACACAGGCTACATAGAGCCAAATCTCTGTGTGTTTGTGTGTGTATGGGTCCCTCTCTTGTTTTGCAGATCTCTGTAATTTTGTCCTACTTTTCCTCTCCAGCTTTTTCTTATCACTGTTCTCCAAATTTCCCTGGCAACCTATCTTTGTTTATGCTGTCAGTTCCATGTATATATCCTTCCTTATCCTCCCCACTTATGGAAATACTATTTGTTCATCACAATCCAGCTCAAATTCCCCCTTTTTGAAACCCAGACTCATCTTCTATGTGAGACTTCCCAGCCACTCCAACCTAATGTGATTCCTCTGTCTTCTAATACCTTATGGCATTTATTACCTATGACATATATTTGACACATAAATTATCTTGTCTTAGTTTTCTTTTAACCTTCATGTGTTTTTATCACCTCAACTAAATAGTAAGGTAATTAAGGGCAGTTACCGTAAGTATTCACATAATGGGTCCAGATTCTAGAGGCAGACTGCCTGCGTTTTAGTTCTTGCATTATTTACTGACTGTAATCTTGGTCTCAGTTTTCTCATCTAAGAAACGGAAGTAGTGATAGGTATTTCCCTATAGGGGTTTTGTGGGCATCATATAACACATGCAAAGTGCTTAAAATAGTATCTGAAACACTGTAAGCATTCATTAAATGTTAGCTGTTATAACTATTATTCATCTCTTACCTCCAGAGGACCCTGCAGAATACCCTGATCTTCAACCATGCTTAATCAGTACTGAATGAAATTCAGCTGAGTCAATTGTGGGACACAAGGCAAGATGTAGACTGTGTGGGCAGTATATTGTGAAGTGGGAGAACTTCCTGGTATAGCTAAAATCATGTCATAGATGCTGTCACTTATTGTCATCAGCCAGCCAGACTTCTTCTAAATCCCTGCCACTCTCTAATCCTGTTCCAGAGACTTCTGAGGGTTGGCCCAGTATACAGGGGCTACTTTCCCAGAGCTCCTACCTTTCCTGCCAATAAAATCTGACCCAGCTTTAGAGAGCAGGTTGCCAGTCTTCCTAAGGGTCTTCAAGGTGGTACTAAAAAAATGTGGACGGAGAAGCCAGCCTACCTGTCTGCAGTTTTATTTAACAGGCCCCAAGACTGGCCTACTGAGGAAGACACTCTCCTTTCAACTCACAGAGTCAGTGTGCCCGTGGGCACCAGCCAGCAGTATGCACTAAGCATTATCAATAGCTAAAGAGCAGCACATGCTGGCCAAAGAGGTGGAGACCTCCGTGCTGCACAACTGAGCCATCAAGGCAGATGTTTTGGTAGAGAACATTAAACTGGAACTACATAGTTTGCGACTCAGTAAGCATCATGGCTATCACTACCATTAAGTAGCCCAACCAAATTCAACAGATCCGGGTTTAAACCATATATTCCCTGTTGAAAACAATTCAGAGAGGCAAGAAACAATTTTACTAAAGATGAAAAGTGTGATCAAAGGCATAAGTCCTGGTCCAGTGAAACAAATGCGCACTTTGGATGTGGTAGATCTGGATCCTTCACGTTCAAACTGTAATTGCACGTAAATTTTCTAACCTCAATTTTCCGATGGGTAAAGAGGATTATAATTCCCAAATCACATGGCGGTGGTGACAAGTAAATGGGATAGTGCATGTAAAGCAGGCTACCTGGTCCTTGGCTCATGGTAGGGGCACAATCCATTAAGTTTCTTTCCCTCTTACTCCAGAAGCAGATGCATCCTGCCGCAGGCTAGGAGTGAGGCGCCTGGTAACAATTCCACAGAAAGGTGAATAACATTATTTGAGCATTTCTGAAACGTTGACCTAGATTGTGCTGGGTGTTGTACAATTCACGGAAGTAGAAAGTCTCTGCTCTCAGTGTTTTTCACACTTGCAACTCAGGCGCCCACCTCAGTGCAGAGGGCTACTTTCTCCAAACCTCCTGAAAGAGATCTGGGTTTATCCTGGGTGTAACCTCCATTTTGACCTGATTGCCGTTTCCAACAAGGTCAACTTCCTTGCTGAAAGAAGTGCTTCCCCTGGATGAAATCCCAACAGCTTCATTTGTTTAAATTCCCTTATTGGTCTTGCTAAGGCAGGGTGTGGTTTTTCCTCATTACAGAATATTGATAACAAGTAAACAACCACGGGAAACATGCCCTAAGAGGGTGGCCCGTTGATTTCCTTGACTGCACAGGGCACGATCCGTGTTATCACTGGGGGAAGCAGGTGTTGCCGAGGGGAGAGGTGCCCTCCCGGAATGGGCTGCGGGAGCGGCGCGGGAAGGTCGGGACGCCTGGGTTGACCGGGGAAGGGAATGGGCGCGAGGGGAGGAGGCGCAGGAACCTCGAGGCGGCCCCAGCGGCTGGGTCGAGCCCGACAGGTTCCAACAGTTCCCCTCACCCCTCTCCACGCCTCCCGGGTTTTCCCCTTGGCTCGGGGTTTCCTGTTTCAGTTCTCGGCGATCTCCAGCAGCAGGTGCTGGTTTGCCAACCTCGGCTCCAGAGACAGCCGAGGAGGAGAAGGGGAAGAGGGAAAGGGAGGAGGAAGCGGCGCTGCGGCGGCTGCGGGCGGGCGAGGGGCGAGGCGGCGTGCGGCACAGCCGGGTTCTCTCTCGCCCGCGGAGCAGCGGC
>NW_007731267.1:129333-137099 GCF_000696425.1 Galeopterus variegatus | reverse complement strand
AGAGTGGTCCTGAGGGAGCCTGGCGTAGGGAGGGCCGCGGGGCCCGGAGGCCGCGCCCGGGCGCCCCAGCGCGGGGCGGAGGGGCCGGGGCCGGAGCCGGAGTGGCCGCGCCGGGTGATCTCCAGGCCCAGGAGGGTCGGGCTCCCCGAGGTCGAGTCGCTGAGCTCCCGCCGCTCAGGTGGGGCCGAGCGGAAAGCCCAGCGCATCCTCACCGAGGGCAGCGCCGTCCTCGCTGGGATTTCGGGCGAGGTGAGGCCGGTGTCCCCGGCCCCGCGGCCTAGGGCACCGGTCCACTCCCGCCTGCCCAGGGGCACAGCCAACGAACATGGAGGCGGGCTCGGGCGCCCTCGATGGAAACGGACCCACAGCTCTGCTCCTGCGGCTCAGACCCTCGCGCGCTTCTGGGGTGAGGCATCATCCGACATCTCGGGTCCAGCCCCCGCCATTGGCTTTTCTTATCCATCCCTGCGTCCAAACCGCCACCACCCTCCCCGCCGGTGCTAACGAGAACCCCTCACCCCTCGCTCGTTCCTCTTTCACCCTTCTCGCTCCAGCCCAATTCCCTTTTACAGCCTGCGTTCATTTTAGCTCGGCTAGTTCACATTTTTTAACTCCCTACAAAGAGGTGTTACAAATATAACTTGCAGAAATGAATCCCACCTTTCTTCCCTAAACGGTCTCGTCCTTCACCTCCTAAAGTCCTTAAAAACAGCCTTCGTACTGTAGTAGTCCACGTACTGATTACTCTGACTGGGTTTCTTGCTTCTTGGGTGTCGTATCCATTAACAATCCCGGTTTTTGCTCTGTGTTTTGCAAGAAAGAGATGTAATACTAATCCAGATTTAGGAAAAGTTTTCCTATTGGTTGCAAGACTGTGTATCCCCAGGCCCACCAAGGCTCTTCCTGATTCAGGATTTTTTTTTTTTTTTTTTTTTTTTAAACAATCTTAGAACAGATGCAGAGATACTTGGGGACTAAGTACTGTGTGTAGGTTTAAAAATTTGGAAAAGTAGTTCTTATTTCCTCATTTAGTTTTTCATTTTGTAATGCATATTATAAATGGAAACCCGGGGCTATGCCTCAACACATTTTTTGGACTTTCCAAGAACCACAATAAGTCATGAATACAGTGTGTTACATATTTTTTTAAGTCAACATATTTGGGGTTTAGAGAGTATAACTTCCATTTATTTAATCACATATATAACTAATTTTAGTAGCAATTTCTTGTTTTTAGTGTTCTCTGATGTTTGAGAATATACAGATAGCTTCGCCAAAGATTCATAAAATTAGTCTTACAGTGATAAGCCCAGGAAGATGCCTATTTCAGACTTGCCCCTCTGTTCATCTGTTTTCTTCCAATTTAGCATGCTTACTCTAAGTTACTTAAATCTGTCTTCTTGAAGGTACCATAAAAATATCAGAATGGTCCATTGACTATGTATCCATAATTTAAAATGTTTCAGTATTTTTACTTAATGGATTTTACTTTCACAGTAAGTTACAACTCTACATCCAGCTTCTTGTCATCATAAAAGTACTTAAACATTATAACCAAAGTAAAATGAACTTTTAAATAAAACAATAAAAAAAGAGACCATTATTTTTTAACCTCCGATTAATAATGGAAAATATTATAGGATAGGAAACAGAAGCTTGGAATGTTTGTATGCTGATGGGAGTTTTTATTAGTCACTTCACTTTACTAAATTTTTGTTTTAATTACCAGACTAATAAGAATATCCTATTTTGTGTTACATGCTTCTCTGGAGCTGTGTTTTCATGGGTTACATCTGCCAAATTGGAACCCCAGTGGTTAATTGAAATTCTATCTTTAAAGCGTTTTTCTCATACTACAGTTGGATTACCTTGCCTTCATTCTAGCAGCCCACAATGGTTTCTACATTAATTTTAACTAGTATAACAAATAAAAAGTTGCATGCCTTTTTAGTGTTTTTCATTGTTTTTGTACATAAATTCAAGGAATTCTTTCATTCTGATTTGACAGCAGTTTTAAGGACACATAAGATATTAAGTAGGGGGCCGGCCCGGTGGCGCACTGCTACAGTGCGCAGCTTAGGAGTGCGGTGGCACTCCCGCGGAGGGTTCGGATCCCACATACAGACTGGTTCCCACTCACTGGCTGAGCGAGGTGCAGGCGCGACACCGAGGATTGCGATCCCGTGGCCGGTCCCGGTCCGGTACGGGCACGACACTGAGGGTTGAGGGTTGCGATCCATTGCCGGACACGAACTCCCGCGGAGGGTTCGGATCCCACATACAGACTGGTTCCCACTCACTGGCTGAGCGAGGTACAGGCGCGACACCGAGGATTGCGATCCCGTGGCCGGTCCGGTCCGGTACGGGCACGACACTGAGGGTTGAGGGTTGCGATCCATTGCCGGACACGAAAAAAAAAAAAAGATATTAAGTAGGAAATTTTTTTTCTTTTTGGTGTTGGAATGTAGGACTATAATATGCAGTTATTGCTCATTTGAAATTGATATACTTCTATTCCCTCAGCAAATAATTATTTAGTATCAATCTAGTTGCTGTGTAAGGCCCCTGACCTCTAAGAGGATAGATAATAAACAGATAGTACATTCCACTAGGCATATGTTCTAAATGCCATGAGTGAAGAAGTGAGAAATTCCAGTACTAAGGAAGACCTCAGTGGTAGCATTCAAGTAGGTAGAACTGGTTGGAATCATGTCCAAATGAGTACTATGAGTCAAGGAACCAGGGCAGAAAAGCAGGGAGTGGGTAGTCCAGTGTCTGGAGCATGTGGCAGATGATTATAGGAGTAGTGGGTGTCAAGTGGAGTTTTGGAATATAGTTTTATTGAAAAGAAATATTAAATAAAAAGATAGTCAGTGAATATTAAAGTTTATTAAGTCAGTATTCCAAATTTAAATCCCTAAGGGTGGATATGGAATAAATAAGAGAATCCCAGGGTCTTCCTGCTAAGCATTTCACCCTGTCCTCTCTCACCTTTTTCCTGGCTCACACCAGGAGGGGTCTTGCAAAAGTTCTTGTAAGGATTCATATTATCTTTTAATTCAATTTTTCCATGAACTTTTTGAAGTACCCTCATATCACTTAGGTTACTTCATTGTGGCTTAAGTACAGTATGTAACATTTATTGTGCCAAGTGATGTTGTAAGTGCTCTACATGTGTTAATGCATTTTATTACATGCCTGTGAAGAAGTATTTCAATACCTCCTTTTTCAGATGAGGAAACCAAACTACGATGTGGTTAAATAACTTGCTTGAGGTCCTGCAATTAATAAGGCTGAGTGAGGGTTCCAACATAGCCATACTAAGTCCCTGTTAAGAAATATTAAGGTCTCTGTAACCTAATACATGTTAATAGATTTGTCTGTTATTGTGAGGTTTAAACAATATAACGGAATCATCTTTCTAGGGAGTTTGGTTCTAAAAAGATATATAATTTTCCTGTATAATTAGAATTATATTGTCTATAGAGCTTTGCATCCCATTTTCCCACTCTCATTTAATGTGACATTAAAAATATTTCAAACATTTTTTTCGTAACAATGTTATTTTATTTCATCATTTTCCTATTTCAGACATTTGTTTTTTTCCTAATATTTTAATATCATAATGCTTTACTTGAGCATCTCAGTAAAAATCTTTTTTCTGCATCTGTGTTTTCAGGATGGATTCCTAGAAGTAATGATCACAAATAATAACCTTTAAGGTTTCAGATGGCCAAAAAGCTTTTCAGAAAGTTGTTTTCATAGCTACATCCATTAGCAAAGAGTGAGTATGCTGATTTCATCCCATGTTTGAACACACTAAGTATTAACTGACATTTGTTAGATGAGCATTGATATTTCATTTTAATGTTGAATTTTCTACTTATTTAAATTATTAAAGTAGTACAAGTTGATTAAGAAAAAGCAACGTATAGAATAAGTAAAGCCACTTGAAATCTCCTTACCCAAAAATGACATGTGAATATTTTATAAATATTCTCTTGATTATTTGTTATTCCCATAGTTATACCTTACAGAATTTATAAGGTGGATTTTTAAGTAAAAACATATCACAAGCATTTCCTAATCTTCCAGCCCCAGGTAAAATTAATTATTCATTCCCCTGTGTTTTCAAAATACTCTAACACTTGCATATTAGATGATAGTGAACTGTTTCCTTTTCTTCTCCTTCCTGCTTTCTCTGTTTCTGCTCTTTATCTACAGAACAGAAAAAAGACTACCTTCTACATAGATTTATCATAAAGATTAACTGATAATACAAAATGTTGATTGTACCTCATACTGTGCATAGGATTTTTTTTTTATCTCAGTAGTCTTTAGGCTCCCTGAGGACCAGGACTCTGTGGTCTATATTGTTTTATCCCAATTCTTCTACAGGGTTTGGCACATAGTAGATAACTTCATGTGTTTTTACTAATAAAAGCCATATAGTACTTTAAATGAATCTCCTGGTAGTAGGTATGATGAACAAAAGCAAATAGATGGGTCAGAAAAAGATACAAAATCAATGCAGAGCAAATAACACAATTGGTACCAAAACATTTAAAAATTAACTTAGAAGGTATTATGTGATTTCTTGAGGGGCAATATACATTTGTCTTTTAAGAATATGATTAATCTTGGGCTGGCCCCAAGGCTCACTCAGGAGAGTGCAGCGCTGGTAGCACAGAGGCCATGGGTTCGGATCCTATATAGGGATGGCCGGTGCGCTCACTGGCTGAATGTGGTGCAGACCACACCAAGCCAAGGGTTGCGATCCCCTTACCGGAAAAAAAAAAAAAAAAAAAAAAGAATATGATTAATCTTATTTACTCCTCTTAGCAGGGAAAGGATATTATAGAAGTGAATTTTCCAAAAAGTTAATCTTTAAAATCTTTCAAGAACAAAACATCTTAACTATTTTAAATGGAAGAATTTATACACATGTATTATATTTTTCTATCTTCAAATAATATGTGGCCTATGATCTCTCTTATTTTGAAAGATAATAATAGCTAATATTTATTGGGCAATAACTTCTATGCCACATGCAGTATTAAGAACTTTACTTACATTATCTAATTTAGTTTTACAACAACTCTATATGGTATATGCTATTGTTTTGCTTATCTTCAGGTAATGGAACTGATGCCTAGAGATGTTAAGTAACTTGGCACAGTTTGTTGAGATTTCTAATTTATCCTAAACTAAATAGCAATACTTGTTATGCTTTTTTCTGTGTGTTTTAGATGGTGGGAGGGGGTGGGTAACAGAAATCAATTATTTACGTTGATTTGTGTCAGTGATTTTTGGTCTTCTCTTCTTGTTGTTAGCTGTTCCTTGCTGACATTGTTACTCCCTCTAATTTGCAGAAGGTATCTGCTATGGACTGTGCAACTGGATGACATCATGCTAACATTATGTCTAAAGTAAAAGTTTTAGGCAGCAATTATAGGCCTGTAGAATACTCAGAGTCTAGGGCCGGACCAGTGGCGCACTGGAGAGTGCACTGCTTGGGAGTGCGGCGGCGCTCCCGCCGAGGGTTCGGATCCCATGTGGAGACCTGTTCCCTCTCACTGGCTGAGCGCGGTGCGGGTGCAACACCAAGGGTTGCGATCCCGTTGCTGGTCCCCAGTACGGGCGCGACACCGAGGGTTGCGATCCCATTACCGGTCAGTAAAAAAGACAAAAAGGAAAAAAAAAAAAAGAATACTCAGAGTCTAGGTTGAAGAACTGAAAGGTTGCACTGTGTGGACAGAGCAGTTAGGGCCTCTGAAATCAGTTCCACCTGCATTCGAATCCCAGCTCTGTCATTTTCTGGCTGTGACCCTAGGCAGTACTCTCAGTTGCTCTCTGATTTCTCATCCATCAAATACTTTGCAGAGTTGTTTTTACTGATTCAAGATAATGAATGTAGAAGTGCTTGACACGTAGAAGGCACTGAATATTATAAAATGATTTAGCAGTATCCATTGATTTGATGGGACAAAGATTTTATTTATTTATTTTGTTTTCTCCTTATTCACTGGCTCTTAGTTGTGTTCTGAGTGACTGGAATTGCCAGATATAAAATGTCTATAAAATCAAGTTTACTTTTATTGCTTTTAATATGTCAGTTTATATTTTAGGTTTTTCAAAGGGCTTTCAAATCTATTCACATCTTTTAGGGTGAAGTTAAAATTAGTTTTTGTTCTTTGTTCTTAGTCATCTGTACTCATTTCCTATTCAAAATTATGTGGGCTTAATTTTATCTTTATTCTGTGATTTAGTCTGTTCACATCTTGGCTTTTACTTTATAATTTATTTTTATTATTTTGTATACTTACAGGGAACAGTTTTCCCATATATTGAGGCTGCTCATTGTTGACTTACACTTTTTTTTTTAATCTTTATGTCATCATTTTCTTTGATGGCCTCATTAAGTTAGTGATCTTACCTGTTAGATACTCTGGAATTTTGCTGTAATTTTAAATGACTAGTACAAATCTAAAAGACTTAAAATAAATTATTTATTGCACATTTTAGGTAATGTACATTATTATTTCTGTTTTGCTAAGATAGAAAAATGCCTTAAGTAACATAAAAATTGTGGGCATAAAGTATGTTAAAATAAATTAGCTATATCATGCATAGGAACAAATAGTTTTAAATGGGAGGAATGTCTCCTAAACTGCATTGTTATTATTTTGACTACTTCAGTTTATCTTTTAAAGTTAAATTTTGAGTTTACTATTTCAACATATTTTATCACATTTGTAAAATATAGAAGTATAAAGTTATACAGTGAAAATCATCTATAATTCTCACCTAGAGATAAATTATTCATATCCCTGTTTTCATTTTTAAAAATCATTTAATCATAATCACATCCTTTTTTTAAAAAAAGTATGCATATATAGTTTTGTTTCTTCATTCAATATATCGTAAGTTTTCTTGTGTCATTATCCTTTTAAGAGATTATTTTTATTAGCTGAATGGCATTCAGTATAGTCAAGTACTGTGGTTTAATCAAGTTCATATCATTGAGTATTTAGATTGTGACCAGTTTTTTTCATTGTAATAAAAAACAGTGTGGTAAATGGCTGTGAATATAGTTCCACGTACATTTTTAACAAATTCCTAGATGTGATTATACAAATTTCCCTCTAGAAAAGTTGCACCAACTTATATTTCTGTCAGCAGTGCATGGAATGCCCATTTCTCTGCATCCATTGCTGTTTCTCCATACAGCCTATTTTTGTTCCTTTGATAGACAATACTGGGCATAATAGTGCTTTTAAAAAGCTCATTTTGTAGAGTTAGAGAAACTGTTTGAGTTCCTGTTGTGAAACTTACTGGTTATGTATGTGATCGTAGGCAAGTTTCTTATTAATTTCCCTAAACCTGTTTCTTTGTCTGTGAAATGGTGATGATAATACCTGTTACCATGGTAATATTATATGATATCATTGTAGGGATTAGCTGAAGATGTATATTGAAGCACTTAAATCCTTGAGAAATTTAGCTATTACTTTGTATTATGAATGTGATTTCCCCTTCTTATATACTATATTTTATACCTGGTTGTTACTCATTTTTTATATAACTGTCTGGCTACCTTACTGAACTCTGTTATGTACTGTTAGATAAATTGGAGGACCTGGTTCTAATACTTTTTCAGTTGAGTCTCTTGATTTTCAGGATATATAATAATGGCCCAATAATACAGTTTTTTTTTTTAATTTCTTTTTTTTTTTTTTTTTTTTTTTTTTTTTTTTTTTTTTTTT
>NW_007731267.1:69903-129323 GCF_000696425.1 Galeopterus variegatus | reverse complement strand
TTTTTTTTTTTTTTTTTTTTTTTTTTGTCTTTTTGTCTTTTTTCATGACCGGCAACGGATCGCAACCCTCAGTGTCGCGCCCGTACCGGACCGGGACCAGCAACGGGATCGCAACCCTCAGTGTTGCCCCCACTCCTCGCTCAGCCAGCGAGCGGCCGGTCCGTATGTGGGATCCGAACCCTCGGCGGGAGCGCCGCCACACTTCCCAAGCGGCGCACTGCAGCAGTGCGCCACCCGGCCGGCCCTTTTTTAAAAATTTCTTTTATACTTTTTTCTTGTCTTATTACATTTGCTGAAATGAGAGAACAGTGTTGATTAATAAGAGGCATTTAGGACTTATTTCTGATTTTAATGGGACTTCCTCTTCACTTTTTTTTTTTTAGTCTTTTTCCGTGACCGGTAAGGGGATCGCAACTCTTGGTGTGGTGTCACCTGCACCGCGCTCAACCAGTGAGCGCACCGGCCATTCCTATATAGGATCCGAACCCGAGGCGGGAGCGTCTCTGCGCTCCCAGCGCCGCACTCTCCCTAGTGCGCCACGGGGCTGGCCGGGTATTTCACTTTTTTTTTTTCCTTTTTGTCTGTTTTCGTGACCGGCAACGGATCGCAACCCTCAGTGTCGTGCCCGCACTGGACCGAGACCGGCTACGGGATCGCAACCCTCAGTGTCGCGCCCGCACCGGACCGGGACCGGCTACGGGATCGCAACCCTCAGTGTCGCGCCCGCACCGGACCGGGACCGGCTACGGGATCACAACCCTCGGTGTGATCAGGGTCCCTATACTCTCCTTGCCTAGGCCCTTAGGTATCTTTGCCAGAGCACTGTTGAAAATGTCTGTACCCTAAAAAGATTTAAATAATTTACAAACCTCCAAAATGGTCGTGCTACTGAAATGGAACTTTTCAGAGGCTGACAGGCAGACCACATTGTGATATCGTGAGGTTTTTATTAAATAGTTTGTGTACTGAAATCCTAATTTAGCATATTAAAAAATGATTAAGTGTAGCAATGTATGAGGGTACTTTATTTTATTATTTTTTTTCTGTATCTTCATTTTAACTTTATTAATGTATTTTTTAAAATTGTTTTGTTTTTATTGGTTATAAATATTCATGGGGTACAAAGCACATTGTCACCACTCATGCCTAAGATGTGATGGCCAGATCCATACTGGCAGCATGTCCATTACCACAAATTGTGATTTACCCCATGTCCCCCACCCAATTATCCCCTCAGTTATCCTCAACCTCCCCCCCCATCCCCCTTTCCACACTCCACTTTGTATCCCTAGGTATGTTCTTTCCCTCTGCAATCCAACACACCACTGTGGTCTTTCTTTCCTTTCTTCTTTATCTCTTAGCTCCCACTTATGAGAGAGTACATATGGTATTTATCCCTCTGTGCTTTGCTTATTTCACTCAACATAAGCTCATCCATGCTTGTTGCAAATGGGAGAATTTGAGCTTTCTCCAAGCTCATCCATGTTGTTGCAAATGGGAGAATTTCATTCTTTTTAATGGCAGAGTAGTATTCCATGATGTATATATACCACAGTTTCTTTATCCAGTCATCCATTGATGGACATTTAAGTTGGTTCCATATCTTGGCTATTGTAAACAGAGCTGCGATGAACATGGGAGTGCACGTATCCCTTCGACATGATGATTTCCATTCCTCCGTGTACATACCCAGAAGTGGGATTGCTGGATCATATGGAGGATCTATCTGTAGATGTTTGAGAAACTGTATGAGGGTACTTTAAAAAGTTCATGGAAAAATGGAATTAACTGATAATATGAGTCTTTCCATGAACGTTATGAAGACCTCTCATACATAGTATATGAAAATACAGTATTCACAAATCTAGGTAGTGTCTTTCTATTTTAGATTGCTAAAATTTTGCTTCTGGACTCTTCTTTTTTCTACACTCTTCCAAAATGAGTCTACCCAAACCATGTTTTAAAATACTATCTATTTGCTGATGATTACCATATTTATATCTCTATCTCCAATTCTGACATCGCTCTTGTACACAGCCACAGCTCTCTTGTAAAATAATCTAAAACAGAATTTTTATCCTCCAAGTCTAGTAAATTGTTACTACCTCCTCCTCAACTGCTCAAACCAAAAATCTAGAAGTTCTTGATACCTCATGTCATCTTCCATACCCAATACATGTAATGAGTTGAATTAACAAGGTTGTTCAATATTAGAAAATCTGTTATAGAATAAACCTACCTGGTTAGTGTGTATTATTATAATTTGGATATATACTATATATTTACTCTTCTTAAACTTAGGACTTTTGTGAATAAGTAAGATTTATATATATGTTTGATTAGTTTTGGTGCCATCTTTGTTGAGTTTTGTCAACAGACTTATGCTAGCCTCATTAAACTAGTTCGGATACACCCCATCTTCATCAGTGCTCTAGAATAATCTGATGTAAGGGTTGCTGGATGCTTTGAAGTTTTGCTAGAACATGTCCACAGAACTTATGGGTATAGCATCCTTTGTAAGGAATGGAATAGAGTGTACAAGGTCTTTATTTCTTCCATGGTTGTTCATACTTGCAACCACTTCTTAAATCAGTTTTGCTTTGGGCCGGCCCATGGCTCACTGGGTGAGAATGGTGCTGACAACACCAAGTCAAGGGTTAAGATCCCCTTACTGGTCATCTTTAAAAAAAAAAAAAAAATCAGTTTTGCTTATATATTCTTCATTTATTGGCATAAAGATTTATACAGAAATGTTGCGTGTAAAGAATCCCTTTCATCCTTTCAAATATTACATTTGTAATATTATATATTTGTGGAGTTCTCTAACTTCTTGGTCATACTTTTTGGAAGTTATTCACTCATTCGTTCATTCATCAGTTTTCCATTTTATTAACCAGTTTTACTTTTCATTTTTTCTTCCTAATTTACTTATTTCTGCTTTTAATTTTATTCCTTTGCCTACCTTTATTTTGATTCATTTGCTCATTTTAACCTTTCCAATTTAAGTGTTTAATTCTTGGTTTCTTCTTTTCTATTAAATGCGTTTACCCCATGAATTTTTCTTTTGAGTTTTGCCACATGCCATAGACTATAATTTTATTGTCATCCATTTCTAAATAGTCCATAATTTTATTATTTTTTTAAACTACAGAGTCATTTAGAATAGAGTTTTAATTTACAGATTCTGGGTTTTTTGTAGGGTTTTCGTTTATTTGTTCTTTCTGGCTATCTATCTGCTGCTAACTTCTCATTTTTATTTATCATGGTCAGAGTATAAATCAACTCTCAAGGTTTGATTTTCCTTCTGTACCTTGAAAAAGTTGGTCTAGCACAAATGTTTGTCTGTATCTCAGCTTTGTAGTCAAGCAACCCACACTGAATTATTATGTAACTACTTGAGGTAAGGATCATTTTTGTTGTCATTGCTATTTAAATACCTATATAGCCTCGAGTTTAATACTATCATCATTTTTTAAGGCCTGTAGATAAAATAAATAAATCTCGTGCTTTGGATTGTCAGGGCTTTTTGTCCTCTTTGTATAAGAATAGGATGGTATAGCCTTCAAAATAAATGGATTTCCTAGTTTGTTTGTTTTTTTTTTTTGTCTTTTGTCTTTTTCCGTGTCCGGCAACGGATTGCAACCCTCAGTGTCGCCCCCGTACCGGACCGGGGACTGGCAACGGGATCGCAACCCTCGGTGTTGCTCCCGCGCCTCGCTCAGCCAGTGAGCGGGAACCGGTCTGTATGTGGGATCCGAACCCTCGGGCAGGAGCGCCGCCGCGCTTCCCAAGCAGCGCACTTATCCAGTGCGCCACCGGGCCGGCCCCTTCACATTCTTAAGAGTGGAGAACGGTCGCAATTCTAGTGATTTCTGTTAGTAAGAAAATTAACAAACTACTTTTTTTTGGAAGGAAAAAAATGCTTCAAATTATTGCCCTTTTATTTCCCATTAAGTTTCCTACTTTTCAGTGTTCTTTCAGGTCTTCCGATTACATTAATGAAAGACCTTCTTATTGTCTTAATGTCTTTAAAACCTCCCTTTTGAATAAGGACATCAGCAGAGAATGTTTGAAGTCAATTCATGATTAGGAAGATTTTCTGTACTAGGAAAGAGACTAGTTTCAGAGCATAGGTAGTATATGTTTAAAGTATACCTTTTTAAATCAGAAAGCAGTTTATAAGAAAAAACTTCATGAAATTCATTTTGTGAATTTGGTTGAAGTAGAAAATTTTATTGCTGGCCTGAATGGCTGGGAAGCATGTACCGGTTGGCAGCTGCAGCTTAGCTTGGAGACCATCCATGCTGTGATAGCACCTGCGTGAAGACGTGGAGGGTGGAAAAAGCACTTTGGAACTCCTGAGTGACAGCCAGAAGCCAGAATGCTAATTTGGCAAGTCTGCTACTAGATGCTGATTTTTGGGCCCGAGCATTCCTCAAAATAACAGGTGGATCATAAATGTTTATTTTCCACTTTGATAGCAAATGAGTGTTTAACTTTCATGTGCATTTTAATAGATTGGGTATTTATTTGATAGTATACTCCTAACGTAAGTAGGATATGGATTTAAATATGATCAAAATCCTGAAATAATTTTCATTTATCAACTTATAGTGTATAAAATTCTTATACTTCTCACTGTGTGATAGCATCTTTCTCAACTTTTTGTGTTATCTCTTAAAAAGATAATCAGAATTAAAAGGTAAAATAAAACGGTCAGTTACTTATTTTAGAAATACTGATTCTGAAGACTGATTCATTTGTTTAACTGCCAAATCTTTGCTTCCCCAGTAGCTTTTTGTTTACCAAACCCAATGGGTTAAAAATTTCTTCCAAGAATAATGGGGTAAGACCAATGGTGAGTGAGAAATGGGGTAAGCTGATTCTATCCCCCCTCCTCGCCTTCTCTCCATGCATGTGCATGCATGTACACATACACACACATACACACACACAGGCACAGAGGAGAAAAGGTGCAGGCATAAGGAAGGAGGGCCTGAGACTAGAAGTATACTAAGATTCTTCTATTTAACAGTATTTCCTCAATCTTTTTAATCTAAGTACTCATTTGGTGTAACAAGCTATCCTTATAATATCCATCACACTTACATCCCCTTCCTCAAAAATCCTTCACACTTAGATGTTTAATTATTCTACTCATACAAGTATCTTAACACCCTCACTGATCTTTCTTTTGGAATTTTGAGTTTTGGTGGAACAGATATTGGAAGTAGCACTAGGATGGAAGTATTTAGAGTATCAAATAGCAGCCATAAGCCTCTGGGTATCTGAAGCACTGGGAAGGATTAAAGAAGCATTCAGAAAGGAGGCAGAACCTCCTGCTCCCAATGACTGGCAGTTACCTTCCAGATGCCCCTTTCCTAGCCTTTCACTCTTCACTCCTAGGCAGTACCGGCCTAGTGGGTCTTGTGGAGGCTGGGAAGGACTGCAGAATTGTTAGTGTAGGCTTGTTAGTGTTAGCAGAGAATTAATAGGATAAAGTAAAGTCAGTGGTTGCCTGGCTGAATCAAATCTTTTGTTTCCCCACTTCACTGCTCTTCCTTCTTTCTTGCTCTAAGTTATTGTCCTGTTGGTTATTCTCATTCATTCATTCATTTATACACAGATGTGTATGCACGTACCTTTCATCCGTCCTGCCCCACCAAATCCATTCTCCTGGTTTAAAGTTCTTATCCGCCCCCCCCAAAAAAAAGACTTTCCTTTGAAACTATTCCTATTCTTCCCTACCACCCCCAAAATATCTTTCTATACCATATTATTTTCCTGTCAAACATTTGCTATCATCTCTCCTCCAAAATACATTTCTTAACCTTGAGTTTTTAACCTGCGTTCTGTGGTTTTCCAAAGGGTTGATGGATAGAGTTTGGGGATTCTGTGATGCTGGATGGGAAAAAACTTACATCTTTATTTTCACATCCTCTAATTGAAATTTAGCATTTCCCTCAATTATGAATGTAAGCAACAAATCCAATATTAATAGCACTAGTCACCCATAGAAATCACAGATGTTTCCCTATTGTGTTACAGTTGAAGCAAATGTCCTGAAATAATATTTGCTCTTTTAACTACTTCAAAATCATAAGTTATTAAATTTGCTGCTACATCTTATTTTAATGTGCCTAATAAAAGGCATATTTTTCACTATACCACAGTGTTTAATATTTTGATGACTATAATGTAATTGACTTCCTTCGTAGGGCAATCCTATGTTTTTGTTTTATGCATTTAAAAGCATTACTTTGAAAAGAAAACCATAGGCTTCATTAGACTAAGAAATGGTCCATGGCAGAAAAACATGGTAAAGGATAGTTGTTCATTCCACCTTTCTTCATTTTGCAGAAATAGCTCTCTCAGTGGCCAGTGATAGCCTTTACCCAAGTCCTCTTCTCAGTCATTCTGTGATGTGTTTGTATCATTTGATGCCATCAGTTATTTTTTCCTTTTTTGTCTTTTTTCGTGACCGGCAACGGGATCGCAACCCTCGGCGTTGCACCCACACCTCGCTCAGCCAGTGAGCGGCTGGTCTGTATGTGGGATCCGAACCCTCTGCGGGAGCGCCGCCGCGCTCCCAAGCGGCGCACTGTCGCAGTGCGCCACCGGGCCGGCCCACCATCAGTTATTTTTTATAACTCCTTCCTCTTTTGTCTTTAGTATCAAATACTGACTACACGCATTGGCTCTGTCTTGGAAAATATTTATTTGCGTCCCCTTTTTCTGCATAACTTTAGATATCAGTTACCTTTTCCTTGGAATATTGTATTATCTTCCTGAGTTGTCATCTTTGAATTTCTTGCCTCCTCAAAACTAATACAGCCAATATCATCCTGAAATATAGGTAGAAACATGTTCATCTTCTCAGAAACCTTCAGTGACTCCCCACAACTTCTCTAAAATGTGAGTAAAATACATCATTCCCTTTTTCAGAAACCTTCAGTAGTTTCCCATTACCAAAGTTGAAACTCCTTAGTGTGGCCTTGAAGACTTCCCACGAGCTAGTCACACCTGACTTTCTAGACTCTTCTACAGCAGTGTTAATCACACAGTGTTCTGTGTGTGTTATCATCTCTCACAACTCTGGGCCTTTGATCCTGTTGCTCTCTGGGCAACTGCTCTTTTTTTTTTTTTCCCCCTCTCTTACCCTACTGCTCTCCTTCCCCCCACCACAGACACATACCCCATAGTGTATAAGGGAGTATGTCCTCACTATTATTCTGTACCTAGATTATGTCACCTCTCAGAATCTTCCCAAATCTCTCTCTTGTACTCTATAACATATCTCTGTTAATTGCATTAATTTTGGCATGCCTTGTATTGCACAGATGTTTATTTATCTGGTTTCCCTAATGTTATCTCCTTAAGAGTAGCAACTGTATTCATGTTTATAACCTCTCTCCTTCACTTAGCATTATCTCTTTCTAATAGTAGGCGTTCAAATAAATATTTCTTAAGTGAATAAATGAATTCATTGAAAACTGGCTTAACCTCTCACTTAGTCTGACTTTATAATTATGGACCATGCTGCTGTCTTCCTGCCTCTCATCAAAGAAAATACTTTAAAAATGTATTATTTGTTCAGAATTTTGAAATAAAGTTTGATAACATAGCTAATATCTATAAAGTGCGCTAGGAACTAAGGTACTCTATATTTATTTACTACTATCAATAAAATAAAATCCTAATTCATAGGAATCTTTTTTTTACATAAATGATTCTGTTAAGTAACAGTCATTTGGGGGGGACATTGTTATGGCTTTAACTTTTCAATAGTTAAGTTATAAATCTTTGGAGAAAGCTAACTCTGAAAAGTATAACATTTTATGACTTTAGGAAAATTCTGTGGCTAGAAATTAAAATGTTAATGAGATTGTGTTATGGGAGAGGTAGGAGGGGATGGCTGCCCTTAGTCTGTCTACAGCCATTTATATTTTGAAATAATTTTTCAATGTCCACTATCTATATTGTTAGTCTGAGATGAATGTTTTCTCATTTTCTGAAAGAAAATCTTTGTTTCCTTTCAGGGGCCTGTTATAATTGTCCTTCCATTTTTTCCCTCTTCCCTTCATTCCTGCCCACCATTAAATAATTGTACGTTTTCTAAATCACTGGTTTCCACCTGTTTTTATACTCATGTTTCTTACCAATTTCTAACATTATTTTCTAATTATCCTCACTAGCCAAAGTATTCTATGGCACTTTAATCTTCAGTAGTTTTTCTTATAAAAAAGGATAGATATATTTGGCTTTTTCAAACTAGGTGTTATTTCTCTTTCCCTTTGAGAGACATTGTTCTGAATTATTACTTTTTTTTTTTTTTGCAAAATTCATATGATAAGATATCACGAACAAAGGAATAGAGTGGGGCGTTTGAACTCCAAGTGGTTTGATTTCTTGGTTCCATAAGCATGTGGTAAAAAGACCTAGTGGGACACAGTTACAGCCTTTGCCTGCATAGTATTCTTTCCTCTGCATTAAAAGAAGACAGAATCTTCAGTATTATAGTAATGAGACTATAAAATAAATAATGGAAATTAGGTTTTCTATTTTTTTGTACTGCAGTTTCACTTTTAGTGGAAACTTTTTAAAAGGTACACTTTAGCATTTACTATGTAACAGACACTGATGTAATTTATTCTTTATATTAACTTATTTAATCCTCATAACAACCCTATGCTGTTGGTGGTGTTCTTACCCTCATTTTATAGTTGAAGAACCTGAGACACAGGTTAATAACTTGTCCAGGTTACTTGGTTAGTTTGGGGGACAAGGCATGGCATGGTATTGGTTCTTATATCTATAAATTATAAAATCATCTGCTTCCACAATCTCTTTTCTCTGGACTTTATGCTCTGATAAACTGTACCCTGGAAGTTATAGTAAGTGTTCAGGGACAAATTTCAGAAAACCAGTTAATCAAATCTCTAGGAGTGGCAATGCCTATATAGGAATAAGTGGTCTAATCTAGTATGCTCCCTTTGGCATTGCCCAGTTGGTTTGCCATTGAAAAAAAGTTTTAGATGGACTACTATATCCCTTTTAGGTCAACAAAATAGTGGTGCCAAATGTGGCAAAGCAAGTAAGTTAAGAAAATGACAAGTCTGTCTTATGATTATTAAGATTTTCATAACCCTTAAGAATTTTGACTGAGTAACATTATCTTCTTTGTTACTAAATTTTTCCTTTTTTTTTTTTTTTTTTACTTTATCCCTTCACATTAGTATTATAAAAGTGGTCTGATTAAAGTTAATTTTATGGGGCCGGCCCCGTGGCACACTCGAGAGAGTGCAGCGCTTTCCCACCGCAGTTTCGGATCCTATATAGGGATGGCCGGTGTGCTCACTTGCTGAACGCGGTGCGGGTGACACCAAGCCAAGGGTTGCGATCCCCTTACCGGTCACAAAAAAATAAATAAATAAATAAATTTTTAAAAAGTTAATTTTATGTAGTCTTTGTTACCCCTATTTTTTCTTAATAGTTCTTTATAACAAAACTTTTTATGGTTGAGCATTGCTGGAGTTTGAGGGGGTCTTTTTCCTGCCTTAGTTCTGAACCAACTGAGAAATAGACAAAGGAGCCAGTAGATGGATATCAAAATAGCAGCCCTTTGTATTCACAGAACTATTGAAGAACATGACTTAAGAGAACAGCATAAAAAACTTAACTAGCACTGAACCCAAGAATTAGGAAGATTTAACCATCCAGCCTCAGACCATGCTGGAGAGCAAAGTAACCGTGTGCTCTCTGCCTGTGGGCAGATCCCAAAGAGAAATGTGTAGCGTAAGGGGCTAGACGTTGCTTCCACGAGTCCTCTTCCCAGACTTACTCATCAGATAAGTCATCCTCAAGTGAGGAGGCAGAGGCTGCAGTGTTATTCCAGTGGCTGCCACTGTAGTTGGGAAGCTGAATCCAGAGGAGACTGCAGGAAAAGACCTCTCATCACTGGGAGGCTTGAGCTTCCTTGAATGGCGGGAACAGAGCTACAGGAAATTTGCCTATAGTGGAGGGTTTTTTTATAAGCTCGCACTCAGAGAAATATTAGCAGGGCAGCATTTTTGTTCATTTAAATGCCTGCATTCAAATTTGCAGGAACCTGTGTTTTCACTCAAGGATCTGAAGATCAGCACACTGATGCATGCCATATAAGTTGTACCACGTGGATTATGGAAGAGTGAATAGTTCTGATTTCAAGAAGTTCATAGCCTGGTTTATAAAGAAGTGCTAAATTGTGCAGTGCAGACATTTCATGTTATAGAAATTTGAATGAGTTGGAAATCAATAAAAACTGAAGTAGTCCAAGGTTTTATGGAATAAATAAGCCTTGAGGTGGCCTTAGAATGGTGGATGTGGTCTGGGAAGGTAAGGCAGTGCAAAAAACACATAAGGTGAGGAGCAGTTATGCCAGCATCTGTGACTTCACTTTTGCTGTCCCTTCTCCTTAAGTGATGTGGGAAATAAGATTACAGGGCCAGAGAAGTCTCAAGTTGTAGACATAGCCTTGAAAAGAACACAGAAGACCAGAGATTTTGATTTGCAGCTGAGATTTTTTTTTAAGTGTAAGACTAATGCCACTGAAAATTGCTTTGGCGAGGAAGAACCTAGGGGGAATAGAAAGAAGGAGATAAATTAAGAAAAATAGGTAATCTAAGCCTGAGGGAATGAGTGCTGGGGATGCTCATGGCCATGAGAACAGGAAAGTTGGAAAGAAACAAAAAAAGAAAAAAAATTATTTTTAATTTGGAAAGAGAAGAATAAACAGGAATTGATTAATTAGATCTTGACGATTTATTAAATGGACAAAGCAATTGAGATATAGACAAAGGTGACTGAAGTTTCATGAATGCTCTGTTGTAACAAGTGCATTAAGTGTCCTTTAAGGGAAATTGGGCGAGAGATAAGAATATAATTTATAGATGTGAAAACTGAAGCCAAGCAGTACACTGTTCTCCAAGAATGATGTGTATATTTCACTTTTTATTTTCTTTCTATGTGTAAAAAATTAATCAGAAACACGGGTTTTCATTTTGATTTAATGTTGTTGCCCTTTTTTTTGTTTTGCTTATCTTTTACAAATTTATTTCTTCACTACTTCCAGGTTCTGTCTTTTTAAAAGTGATTTTGATGGATCTCGTGGGAATCATAGAATCTCTTACTAATGTATTTAATGACCTACTGTAGTGGGTGCCTGATGTTTCTGTCCAGCTAGCATTTTATCCCCCTCTTCTTTTGTTATCACCCTACCTGAGGAACTCCCCAAATCCATCTCCTTACAGTTCTGGTGGGGCTGTCCAATCATAGCCTCACATACCTCTGGCCAGAGTAATTGGGCAAAGAAGTGAGTATATGTCCTAAACTGTGCTGATCAGATTCTCTGTCTCAGGAATTAGAACACTGAATGGAGACCAAGGTTAGAGAAAAGGTCGTGCCAAATTATCACGTGGAGGCATTCTAAAAGCTCTGCCAGTGAAACCCTGGGTTCAGTCCTGATCTCTGATGTTTCAAAGCCTTGATTACAGTTGAGGTCTCTTCTCTTACAGTTAATGATATATAAAGCTACATTTTTCTAGCACGTACTTTGGGTGGATTATATTCAGTGCTGGTTCCAAATATGGGCCAATGTTGGGACTTTCAGGGTCTGCCTCTTCCCTGAAAAGTGGCATGGTTTCCTTGACAGGCCAGAATTAGGAGAATGTCTAACTTTTTCTGCAGAACATTCTGGAACTGGCATGTTAGAGATGTTTATCAGGTTCTTGATATAATTGACCTTATGACTTTCTTTTAACTAATGCTGTCTAGATCTATAGCAATTTATTTGTCTTTGATTCATAGAGGCAATATTCTTAGCATTGTTTTGTGGTTTAAAGTTAGTCTTAAACACTTTTCAAATAATACTAACTAGTTTTATATATGAAAGATCTCATGGCCCATCTGACTTCCTAGATATAACTCTCAATATTAGAGTTATTAATGTTTGATTGATTTTGCTTCATTCTTTAACACTGTGTGTATGAATTAGGTTTTTTTTGTTGGTTAGTTCATTTTTTAAAAAACTTTGAACAATAATAACAGTTTCTCATTAAAATTTTTAACTTTCGGGCCGGCCCGGTGGCGCACTGGAGAGTGCGCCGCTTGGGAGCGCGGCGGCTCTCCCGCCGAGGGTTCGGATCCCATGTGGAGACCGGTTCCCGCTCACTGGCTGAGCGAGGTGCGGGCGCAACACCGAGGGTTGCGATCCCGTTACCGGTCAGTAAAAAAGACAAAAAGGAAAAAAAAATTTTTTTTAACTTTCAACCCTTTGGGGACAATTAGGAAAATCAAATATAATAATCTTCCTCCTGTAGTATTATTGTTAGGATCAAAAGAGATTGTATGTTAGGGGAACAAATCCGTGTTAAGAGAGGTACCAGGAAGTTAGCTTGGATCACCAATGGCAAAGAGAATTGATTCCAGCTTCCAGCATCAAGGCCCACTTGTTTTACATTTGTGCCTCAGAAAAGTATAAGGTCTCTCAAATTGTTGAAGTTTCAAATGTTAGACCCACCCTTGGCATTGACAGATTTTAGTAATTCCTAAAACTACATTTTTTATTTTCTGTCGTAAGTGGTCACTGTGCTCAGTCACTCATTGTAATGACTCAAACAGAGCCCAGTACAGCTGTTTGTATTTGCCCTACAGTGGACTAGGGCTATGTGACTAAGAAAGCCAGACTGGGTCGTCTTTTCACCTACAGATGTTTAATGTGCTTAACATTATCCAATACTAGCAACCGAGGTAGTCTAAATGCCACAGCAGGATCTGATTAGCTTTTTCAGATCACTGCCTTTATTTGTTGTTTGCAAAAAAGCTTAATCCAGTGCTAGAGATCAGGCTTCCTGCTGAGCTCTTGGGTAGTTTTCTCTCATTCTTTGTGTTCACAGTAGCAGGAATTAGTGAGAAGATTCCTCCTCCTCCTGAATTAAAGCTATAAAGTAGTAACTATAGTAGCAAGGGATAAAGAGAAGGAAGAAAACCCAAGGGAAAAGAGAAGTCTGTCTATTCATACTAATCAGTTTCCTTTTACATACAAAAGAAAAAGTTTTTAATATGAATTTATAAATACTGACTTCACAGTCTCTTCTAGTCAGTGCATAGCTAGTAAGTTTTTATTAGGTTTTGGTTTTGTGACTACATTGCATGGATGTGTTACATTTTTCATCTTTATCTTATTTAATTAGACTCAGTTTTACCAGAAGAATTACATTTACTAGCTATAGCAGTGGCTTGATTTATCTTTCTTATTCCTTTCAGGGTTGATACCATTTTTACTCATGAGATTTCAAAAAGAACTACCAACAGCAGCAAGAAAAACAAAAACCAAAACTAACTTTTCTTTATTTCTGTGATTTTCATATGCTTACCCAAGATGTGAAATTTGAATTCTATGTAATTCACATTGAAATTTGCAATAAACTATAAAGTTAGAGATGTTTTATTCTGATCTATAATGGGCTTATGAAATTAGACCATGGGCTTAACTATTTCAGTAACATTACTGTAACCCTTGAGAGAAATTGCTTTAGAAATTAGTTTGACATTCAGAACATTTTTGGAATGGCATATTTCACTAAAATATTAAGCTCTTTTGAGGAAAAATGATCTATAAACAGTGGTGATCTACAGTATCATACTTTTAAGTTTTCTTTCTGAAAACAATAATGTTTAGGTTTTTAGTAGGCATAAGGAATGTTTTTGGTGAGATAACTGAAAACTCTCAACCATGTAGAACAGATCTGCCTTTTATTTTGTAAATAGTGAAGATCTCATTTGCATTTGAGTGGGCACAATAAGGACAGGGCCTGGAGTCCCCAAACCAGTGTTACTTTTTTCCAAGTATTCACAAATGCTCCTGACTGTGAGTAGCCTCTGTATTTGCTTATGAAAAAGAGAGATTAGTTTAGATTGTTTGGGGTGCTGTAACTAAGTTTTATATATTTAGAGTTCATAATCGTGTAACGAAAAGTCTGGGGTCTGCATAAATCAGCATATATCAGAAAACTGTTTTTTGGCAGCTGGCCAGTACAGGGATCCGAACCCTTGACCTTGGTGTTATAACACCATGCTCTGACCAACTGAGCTTACCCGTCAGGCCAGAAAGTTGTATTTGAAGAGCAGCTCTTTGCCTTCACATCATGTAAGTAGTAGGACAGCCATAGATTTCCTTTTTCTTTAGTAGGGAAATATCCTCACAATGCCTTATGGTGTTTGCATTTTGATTGAATTTTTTTTTCACAGTGAGAGACCACTCAAGATATAACTTATACAACCCTCAAGAGCAAGTAGTCCAAAGTATTATAAATGCTATATAATCTGAAACTTGGAAATAAATCAGGAATAGCAAGCTTCCTCACTCATGGGGCTATAGTTTTGTATCCTTTATATCCTTCAAAAATATCACAATATTTCTTTTAAACAGTTCCCGAACTGAAGTTTGAGTATTACATTTTACAAAAATTTTATGAAATAAAAATACTTTTAACATGTAAAATATTTTGTATGTTAAGACATAATGAAAGATTTTGCTTCTATTTAATTACATGGTTAACTAGTGTCCATAAAAAGAAAAAAAAAAAATACACCGCTATTTGACATACATAAAATGGGCTTTTCTGATGATTTTAGGTTGAAGTTAAACAGTTTTGTCAAAATGTTCAGTTTAGATAATTCATTTGGCACAAAGTTGGACTGAACTTTTGTTTTATCTTACCATACTACATTTTTAGTGGACTTACTTTTTAAAATCTATTCTATATGTAATGTCTTAAACCTTTTTCTTTTGCAATCTTATTTTTATCATCTTTTTTTTTTGTCTTGCAACAAATTAACAAATACTCAAAAATACAGATTTCCCACTATTTCCAGGGAAATAGTTTTACTATAACCTTCTGTCTCATTGCACCAGTAACTCGTTTATTAAAGAAAAGGGATTGCTGCCATAGTTAATTGCTACTTTGACACACCTCGTTTTCTTTGTTTCTCAAATAAAAATGAAAAGCTAATAGAGCATAGCCTCAACTTTTTTGAAACATGCAACTTTTACTACTTCAAAATATAATTGGTTTCTTTGTTTCATACATTAAAAACAAGGAGGAAAAGCTGAAGTCTGCTCAAGCCAGGTGTTTCTTGTTGGCAGCCTGCTCCCTAATGACTCTGCTCTCATAGAGCAGCTGCCTACTAGTCAGCTTTGTATGGCCTATTGTTGCTGCACACCCTCGTTAATACACATGCTGCCCCGGGCAGACCCACGGAATGACATCAACTTGCTTATCTTAGAAACCTACGAACCTGACACAGGGTGCTGAGGTTGTCTTGCATCTGCCTGGCCAACTAATTGTGAGCTTTCTGGCCTATGATTGGCTGTTACTCCACTCGGTAATAGGTTAAGCAAAGACATTGCCATTCCATCTGTTCAACCATTCATTGTTCTTCTTGCCTGCCTGGAAGTCTGCAGCTAAAATTGTGTTAAGGAGTTACTGCTGAAGCTGCTACAGAAACCAATGTCTTTGTATTTTCCTGCTAACGTGAGTATATGTGCTACTTAATGCCTTGGCAGTTAAACTTTGCTAAATATTGAGAGTATTAATTTGAACTCTGTAAAAGATAAAAAGCACCTCAAATGAAAACCTACATCATGCCAACATACCTGAAAATTCAATTCTTTCTGTAAAATATGTCTCTGAAGCCAATTTTTACGTTTTTATATTCTGGAGTTATTTAAATAATTATAGCTTCATGAAAATTTATAAGGCATTAGGCATGGCATGTAATCAGTTGGAGTTTAAAGACAGGTTATAACAAATGTTCCGATAAACACTGTTTTGATAAACAATGAATTTAGGTTTTATCTTCTTGTCAAACAAATTCTAATGTTTCTTAAGGTGTCATTGTCCTATCTAGATGCTATAAAATTATGATAAGATTTGATAGATTTTTTTCGATAGTCTTAAAAGTCTAGCTTGAGGAGATGGGTTAATATATGTAGAAGTTTCAAAACAGCTTGTTTTAAGCGTAGTGATTAAGCATTCAGTTGTTTTGTCAGCAATTTTAATATTCATATACGGTTTCTAATTTCTTCACTCCCACCTTTTTTTTTTTCCTTACCTTAGTATCAGATATTAGATTAAAGATGTCATTTCAAGAACTATTGCTTTCAAGAGGTCTGTAATGGGGAAGGGAGGAGGAGACAAAGACTTTCATCTATCAGTTGGGAGGGAAAGAAAGAGCATAAAGGGTTAAAAAGAGGTTTTCATTTCTACCACATGCCCTATTGTGTGAACATACGCATAATTCTATTGAAAGTTTTCAGAAGATGGGCAGGCCACCAGTTGCTGGTCTCCTGCAGTTCCAGTAGACATCTGTTGCCCCAAAGCATTAACCAGTCTGTTCAAAGGGACATCCTTCCTTTGTTAGCTCCAGGGATGCAGACAACAACACTCACTCAAATACAATGATAATTAAATACACAGAGACTACAGCAGTAGGTATTTATTACATATTCATTATTTTATTTTTATTGTTCTCATAGTACTATCATTTGGATAACAACCAGAACCCACTTTTATGGCATTGTAACTTTACATTACCAAAAATAAATTGGTTTAGCAAGTGTATGGTCTGATATTCCTGATTAATGTGAGGTTCTTTAGAATATAAGAAAAAATCTTTTTTTGCCAATTTGAGATGAAAGATTATCCAAGTTATCTACTGAGAACTTTTAAAAAATCTCTAATAAATGGAGGAATTTCAGTGTATATGATAAATTTCTAGTAAATAGCTATTATATCATAAACTTGCATTCAGCTAATGTAAAGTTTCTTTTTGGCAATTAAAATAATTAATTGCTCTTCATCATCAGCTACAAAATTAGCATGAAAATTTTGTTCTTTTTCAACCAAATAGTATTATTTAATTTTTAGGTTGCCTTTAGCAAGAAAAATTGAGTTTCCAATACAATATCTGGAGGTAATCTATAGATTTACAACTGTAGAAATCTGTTTTAAATCAGCATAGTTTTGCACAATACCTTTTGAGTTCAAGAATATAGTATGTAAAGGCCAATTATAATTGATCCCTGATATAAGGTTAAAAGTTAAGCCATATTTCTTGGAGTTTTTTGACAACTAGGGGAGTGTAAACTGATCTACTTTGTGTGTGAAACTTTGATTATGCTGCTGTTTCATGAAATGAGGATAATTACCCTTATTAGTGAATATTTAGTTGATTCAATTTAAGATGATCTGTATAAATTTGCATTTGAGTAAGTGCAAAACTTAAAAGTCTAATAAATGGCTTAGAATTGAGAAAAGTATTTGTTATATGTAATAATTTTGTGATGTTATTGGCGTTTTTCCTATCTTTTTCAAAATTATATTGATTGTTTTTAAGGCACTGAATAGAAATGAAGATTATATACCATTCCTTGTTCTAAAGTTTCTTATAATAAGAAACTTGTACGTTTTATACATTCCATTACATTAACAAATATTACAGCCTATGAAAATATTTTATCAGTTTTTAAATCTTAAGACTAGCATTTAATTTTTTATTGAATGATTTCAAGATATTGTCAAATTCTGGGTTGTTTTTAAGTGTCATATTAAATCAGGGCAGTCTTTTATTGATTATAGTTGGATAAGGAAGCATTCTAGAGATTAAAATTTAAAAAACCAAATCTTTACTATTTGGTCAATACAAATCAGGTGATTTCAAATTTGTATTATGTGTTGGAGAATATATATGTGGCTTTTATGCCTGGAAATTGAACCCATTTGTCCTTATTTGTACTATTTCATATTTAGTCTCTTGCTTTACAGGAACTAAAAATCATTTAGCTGCTTGTTTAGTACAAGATGACATTGGATAACGTTCTCTAAACTAACCAATGAAATGTAGAAGATGAAGAGAGGCCTGTCAGTGTGAAAAAAATTCAACCAGAGTATTTTAAAACAGAAATTATTTTGCCTAACAAAATTCTATGTTGATTTTTAAAAAGTAAGTCAAGTTTACATTTATCCTTAGCATTAAAAAGTCTAATTATTGTAAGCTTTTTATTTAAATATCATGCAAATTACATGAATTATTATGAGTTACAGATGTATCATATTCACTAAATACATTGTATGCAAATGAGTTTTATGTACTTTAATATTATAAAAAGTAACTAATCCATTTTTTCTCCATGTCTTAACCTTATAGCCATTTAATAAAATTATATAGTAGAGCGCATTTAGGAGTGTCAACACTTTAAGAATATAATGTTGAAGGTGATATGGAAATATTTAAATACTTTTTTAGAGTGGTTAATTTTCTGTTTAAAAACTTCACAGTATCTGAGTATCTGGTTTTGTTTCTTTGAAAAATATGAAAATTAAGAATTTTATCCTTTAAAAAAATATTTTGTTACAATGCTCCCCTATGGCTATAATTTTCATAAGGCACTCATATTCAAACAAACTGTCTGATTCAAAACAAACAGACAAAAAGCACTATTGGTCAATATTAAAATATTATTTCCTAGTTCAATTCAGGGATTTGGTCAGCAAGTCATTATCTTGAAGAATTATCTCACAACAGCACTTATGCAAAACCCAAACTTTTCAGGGGCAATCAAAAATGTTGCCCATTAAGTGCACTTCCTGCAGTCAGAGCAGATTGTGGGGTTTACAGAACAATGATGTCGGAGCTTCCAGATTGGTTTGGCAGCTGCATTGTTCTCCTAGGGTAAACCAGACGCACTTAAGTCCCAGTCTCTTTTATAGGCTTTTGTTCATACCAAATTATTCTTTCACTGTGCTAGCATTCATGATGGCATGTTAAAGGAGTGCAGCTTAGCAACCAGCTTCTGGTTGCCAGGCAGCCCAGCTTCCAATAGGTTTTCCTTGTTTAAGATACTTTTGGTGGGAGTTCTACGAAGGCCACAGTGTGGATTTTTCTTTTAACTGTATCCCTTTATTAGGATGCCGTTGTGATTTGTTACTTGCATTATGGTGTTAGTATATTACTATAGTTAATAAATCACAGGGTGTAAAGATTTGCTTTCAAAATCCCTTCAATTCTAAATTGGGTTCATGCATATCCATATTAATAGAAAAAAATTGAAATGGACACAGCTTCATAATGAAACAGATGTATATAGATAGCTCTCCTAAAGAATATTTCCTTTTATCAGTTGTGCAGTCAGGAGCTACGAGAGTTTGCTGTTTCTTTACAACTAATGAATGCTGTATTAGTAGAACAATGATATTGAAGTTACCTGTCTTCTCAGGAAGTAAACCCTGAAGAAACTTCTGTAGAAGTGTATAGGAGCTATACACTGAAGGAATTTTAAGTGTATTGTTACCAAGCTGAAGAGTCCATGTTCTCTTCTCTAGTATTTATCATAGCTAATAAAATTTATTTCATTGTGTAGAAATACTTGACTCTTTAATTATACAAGGTATACTTTCAAATTTGTTACATCTCAGAAAACCACTTAGTGTTTTCTTTTAACATTTATACAATAGCTCTTTTCTAGTGTAAATATGATGTTGAAGAGCTTTAGAATAAAATGTTTTCCCAGTTTTCTTCTTTAGGTTATTTAAGTAGGTGTTTATGACAATCTCAAATTCAGCTACCAGTGGCTCATTAATATTATACTGGGTGGAACACTGGAATTGTCTTAATAAGTAAACCAGTGATGTGAATATAGTCTTTACAATGAAGCACAAGAAAAAATAACTTTATTTTTCTAACCTGTTCCTAGTAGAAAAATAACAATTATTTCCAATACACTTAAAGAAAAATAGTAAAACAGCAAAAGCATTTTAAACAGTAAAAGTATTCCTGTAGGGGAGAAATGGGAGAAAAGATGACTTTTTAACTAAATGTAGATAAATGGTTAATTAATCTGAGGCAATACAGAAATATTTTCTGCCATAAAATTTAAGAAACTGAAATAACATCATTTATTTAATGTACTTATTTTATGTGAAATATCTAATTTTTCTGCTTTTCGTTAATATACATAGAATAAAAATTTTTTTTTTTCCTGGGAGGAAATAGACTGTACTGTCCCTTGGCACTTCAGGTAGCATAATGTTAAAAATTATATTCTCTTACCATGTTCAGTATTCACAAAATTATGATTTTTGGAACAAAACTGTATTAATCTGTAAATAGAATATAATTCACTTTGTAATCATTTAATTCCTTTTTGGCCATTTTAGAATATATGAAATATCTAAATTAATTTTGAAACTTTTTTAGATTGTTGCTAAGCTAAACTCAAATTTATGATAATTTTTTAAAATATGATAACTTAATGTGTTAATGTGTTTCTACACGGCTTTCTCTTTAAAAGAATTTTTACAGATTTTTATGAATTCTGTTAGAGAAAATGTACATGACCTGTCATAGCATATCTAAAATATTCTTTTTGATAATACAAAGGTACTTCAAAAAGTTTGCAGAAAAATAGAACTAAAAGAATACGAATCTTTCCATGAACTTTTTGAAGGCCCTTATATTGTGTAACTCTAGAAACATAAACCTTTCTAAAAGTGGAAAAATCTCATTCAATAAGATAGAGAAGCAGCATGATATAGTGGGAAAAGTATGGATATTGGAGTCAGGTGAAACTGGGTAAAAAATCCAGTTCTTATTTACTTGTTGCCTTGGAGGAATTACATGGCCTTTCTAATTTATAACTTCTTCATCTGAAAAACAGTGCATGATACTCTCTTGACAAGGGTGTTATGAGTGATGAGAGAATATATACAAAATACAAAGTAGATATTCAGTAATTTGGTAATTCTGACTTCTCATTGAGACATAAATCAAACCATAAATATAAAATTCTAAATATTTTACATTTTTCTCTAGGAATACGGGGTGCTTTGCATTCAGGAATACAGAAAAAACAGCAAAGTGGAGTCAAGTACACGTAACAGCTTCATGGGCTTGAAGGATCACCTGGGACATGACCTCAGCCACCTTTATATGGAGAGCACTGGCCCACAGTTAAGTGCAGCTGTACCTTGGTCAACAGTAGAAAAACCAACAATGGATACAGTTAATGCCGGAAAGGAAGAAAAAAAGGTGTGTGAAGAGAATGCGAGCTCTGGGGACTCTGAAGAAAGCACAAATTCAGATCACGAGTCAGAACAATTGAGTAGCACTTCAGTAGAACCATGCTTATTAACCAATACTCACAGACAACTATGTAGATCTCCCTGTTTAGAGCCTCATATACTGAAATGCAATGAAATTTTGCAAGACTTTAAACCTGAAGAGTCCCAGACTACATCCAGGGAAGTGAAGAAACCCCCTGATGTGGTACGAGAATACCAAACAAAACTGGAGTTCGCACTTAAGTTAGGTTATTCTGAAGAACAGGTTCAGCTTGTGCTAAACAAACTTGGTACCGATGCTTTAATCAATGATATTTTAGGAGAACTTGTCAAACTTGGGAATAAAAGTGAGGCTGATCAAACAGTTAGTACAATTAACAGTGTAATGCGGGAAACGTCATCCCTGGAATCTCAGAGATCTGAATCTCCAATGCAAGAGGTTGTGACAGATGACGGTGAAAATCTGAAACCAGTAGTTATCGATGGTAGCAATGTGGCAATGAGGTAAGTGGGAAAATCATTGCTGAAAATTATTACCAAACAATCATTAAAAGTAATACCTAATTTTGTGGCTATTTCCCTTTCTCACTATCATTAAAGTCAACATTATCATGTATCCCAATATTAGCTTTAGAAAACATTAGTTTTTCCTCTCTCTCTTCTTCTAGAGCATTTAACCATCTTTACCTCATTCATTCCTGAATAGAGACCACTTTTTCTCAGATACTTCTCATTTTTTTCTTCATCTCGCTAAATTACTATGGTATAAAAATTAGTGTATGTTCCTGGTTTGGTGTTAATTACTAGTTTTAAATGAAAAGCTTGAATATGATAATATTCATCAGTTTTGGAATCTAGTCAAATAGGCTATTTCTACATGATGTTAAATAACCATAGGGCAAAACCCTGATTCTTCTAGAAAATAAGCTTTATTTTATTGGTTTGGGAACAAATAGAGCTATAGTTTGAATAATTCTTTATGTACTGGGGGGAAAAAGAAACAAAGCAAAGCTGCTTATGAAATTTTTCTGATGAATTTTGATGGCTCAAAATTTAATGTGCATTTAATTCAATCAGTACATAGTTAACTACTCACTATGTTCAGATCACAATAAGGGTAAAATATATAAAAGCATCAATTCTTTTCTTCTGGAGAGCTTAAGAATTTCATACATTGTTTCTCAAAAGGTGATCTGAAGATACCTACCACAGAATCACCTGGGGAACTTGTTAAAAATGCAAATTCCATAGCACTGCCGTTCAGTGGAAATACAATGCAAACCTTGTATGTTATTTAAAATTTTCTAGTACCTACATTAAAAAGCAAAAAGAAGTGGGTAAAATGAATGTGAATAATATATTTTATATATGCTAATATAAGCAAAATATCATTTCAACATGCAATCAATTAAAAAGTTATTAATGAGATATTTTACATTATTCTTTTGATATTGTCTTTGAAATCTGTTGTGTATCTTACACTTATAGCACAATTTAATTCAAAATAGCCTTATTTCAAGTGTTCAATAGCCATATGTGGCCATTGACTACCATATTGGAACCATGTAGTTCTAGAGCCCTATGCAGACCTACCAAGTCGAGTTCAAGGTATAGCCCAGGCATCCTTTTTTAAGAAGGACTGCTTCTAATAATGATGTGTACTGAAATTTGAGAACTATTGTTTTCAGTAGGTGGTAGCAAGATCTTACATATACAGTATAAGGAAGACCAACATGTAATCCTCCAAATAGCTTTTCAGGCGGGGGCAGTATTATCTTTCTTTCACTTATAAGCAAATGAGATAGGATTTAAATTACTTGCCAAGGCGAAACCCAAATATTCAAACCCAAATATGTCTGACTTGAAAGTTTGTACTCTTCCTCATATAATAAAAGAGAAAAATGAAATCGAAAAGGTTCAAGCCAGATTTTACAGTGCCTTGAATGCTAAGCTAGAGAATTTAAACTTGGCTCTGTAATCCAAGGGTAGTTGAGGGGTTTTGAGTAGATGAGTATCAAGAGTAGAGTTGTGCCTTATACAACTTGGCAGTGATTTATCAGAGGCAGGAGATCAATTTGGATGTGAACAACCCTTTCTAATGGAATAGAGAGAGTCTTAACAAGTGTCCTAGAGGTCACATATGGCTTTGAAAAGTTCTTCAGTAAGATGACCTCTGTATTGTTTGATCTTTCCCCAACTTGACCACAGAATGATTTTTTTCTTGTAACAACTAATGAATGATTTTCTTAGGGATAATATGTAAGGCCAAAAGCCATGACATTATCCAAGGAGAGAGCAGTGAGGGAAAAAATACAGTTTTTTGGGCACTACCATAGTTCCATTGAATCAGATTCTGCAAGAGCAGAATGCTGGAAGATGTCTATTTTAAGAACTCCTCTGATAATTCTATTATATCTAATAGATATATCTATTAGATGTATGGTATATAATATATATTATATATACTATGTATATATAATATATATTATATACCATACCTGCAGCCATGGTATATAATATTATATACCATGGCTGCAGGTATGGTATATAATATATATTATATATACATAGTATATATAATATATATTATATACCATACATCTAATAGATATATCTATTAGATATAATAGAATTATCAGAGGAGTTCTTAAAATAGACATCTTCCAGCATTCTGCTCTTGCAGAATCTGATTCAATGGAACTATGGTAGTGCCCAAAAAACTGTATTTTTTAAAAGTGCCACAGTTATTTCTGAGGCATAGCCAGCACTGAGAACCATTTAACACTAATAGTATTGGTATCTACAGGTCAGGAGGTAGAGGAGAGTGATGATCCAGGGAAACAGTAATGTGAAAAGCACTCATGTTAGAAAAAAGCATAGTGCTAGAAAAACCAAGAGATATAAAAATGTCATCAACTGAAAGAAGAGGCAGGCTTTAAGGAGAGAATGTCCTGTGAGTTGTACTGAAAAAAAATCAGAAGACATGACAGCCAGGAAGTCATTGTCGTCAAGAATGCCTTGTGTCATTAAAGATAGAAACCCAATTGCAGGATGTTAAGAAATGAAGGAATAGATCTAGAGTATTGTTCTAGAAAGTTGACAGGAAGGGAAGGACAAGGAGAAAAAAAGAGTTGGGAAAGGACTTTGTTTAGTTTATGGTTTTTAAGAATGTAACTATATAAGCTGAGGGAAAGGTGGAAGGAGTCTCCACAGGAGAGTAAGAGAACAGTGCTATGAGAGGACTTTAATTTTTGAAGCAAAATAATGGAGGAGGAGACAAGAAAGGCACAAATGAAGAATTTGACACTGGAGGCCATACACTTTTGGATAGGCAGGAACAGACTTTTTGAGGGGAAAAACAGCATGAGACTTATAAAACTTGGAGCCTATAGAAATGAAATTTTAAGATGAATATCATTTAGATAAATGATGTCATAGTCAGTTCAGCCTCTTATTAACTCACGTGACTGAAACCTAGTTACCAATGGAAATACGTGGATAACTAAGAATTTACATAAAACTCTACACTTTACTCATCTGACATAGCGAGAATTATCCACAAGAAAACTAAAGCAAAAATAGATGGCATAATTAAAGCATTTTAAACAACCCACTTTTATATACTGTAATTATGAAAATAGACTCCTAACCCCACATTGTTTTGGCACGGTCCTGTTTTCCTTGCTGTAAAGACGGGACCATGCAGATTCATTTCTTTTCTCCATCATATATTTTAATCTGACACTTAAACTGAAGTGCTCCAGGCATTTCAGGAGAGAACAAGCTGACAGGAAATTTTTATTATAGCAGCATTATACTGTCAGTCACAATAAAATGTTGTACCATGCCCAGAGTTTTGGAAGCGCCAGAACTCATGAAAATTATAGTAAACGTTTACTTTCTGCCATTTATAAGGTTTACATAAAGTGCAAAGTCATTTAAAAATACATTATCTACTTCAGGTCCAAAATCTTAATGTAATAAAAGTGCAGAGGGATTTTACCCATTTCATGTTGCCTAAATAGGTTTGCTAAGCTTATCATGAATAGGAAATTAATTTCCTAATAATTTAAATTTTAATAAGTTTAGCAAACCTATTTATAAGCTTACATATATTAAATTCGTACATGTAATAATAAATTATATATAATAAGTAAATGTTGGGTTGCTTAAGAATAAAGTACTATTTTATTTCATTTCTTATCTCCCAGTCAGATACATTCCCTATGTAAGTTGAGTATATTTTACTTTCATTAAAATGCTAGCCATTGAATTGATACAAATGACTCTTTAGATATAAATTAAAACAGCATTTAAAAAAAGCAACAGCATTTTTATTACAATTACAAAATAGGCTTTTTAAAAAAAGTTTAATTCTCTACACACTACCTTTATAATTCTGAGCAAGTTGTTTAAACTCTCTAGCCTCTGTTTTCAAAATTGTGAAAAGGGCGATCTTATTTTGCAGGCTAGTTGTTAGGATTAGAGATAATACCAAATGCTTGGCATGTTACTATTATATTAAAGGGCTAATCTCTCAATTCAGAATGTAGTAACAAATATAATGAAAACTTAGTTATCCTAGTTTTTTTATTCAACATTTAACAAACATAGCAATTTAATAGTCCATCTTATTTTTATGATCTATAGGCATATTTTAATTTTTATTTCAAGTTTATATCACCAGTGCTTTTCAGTGATGATTTCTAAAGTATCGTAAAAGAGACTTGGACTCTTAAAGCTATTGGACTCCAAAACTGCCCCCAGATCATAGGTCCCAAACCACAGGCATCCTACATTGCCTTAGAGGGGAGCATGCTGCTTCTACTTATGTTCTTTTAAAAATGTACCACATTGACAGAATATCTGAGTACGTTTGTCAAATGATCAACTCACCAAAAACTGACAGGCAAATACTTGGAACTTAGTCCGACATAGTTTGTGATAGCTATTCCACTGCGAGATAGAGTCTCAGCAAGGACATAAGTATTCAAAAATAGAAAAGAGAGTAAACTCAGTTTAGAGAAAGCCCTAAACTTGCATAGAAAATGTTGAGTATTCAAGAAGTGCTTGGTTTCTGAAATGTGAAACAGTAGAATTTCTATTTAGTGGAGTTAGATTTACAAATCCTGACAAAAGGCAGCAGCTAATTTTAACTAAAAAAAAAAAAAAAGAAAGAAAGAAAACCCTCATTAACTTAGCAGACTGGTCATTCAGCAAATAAAACTCCTTCCTTAATAGGACACATACTTAATATTATAGGTATACCATGAAATTTATACTCCAGGTGTAGACACAGAAACAAAGTATGATTAATATTTATATTGCTGAAATGAAGTTTTTATGATATTGTGATTTTTATTTCCTCCAAGTAACTTTACTGTTCTTTAAAATCTATGATTCCATTAAACTTGGGATAACTCAGTGGTGGAATATAGAATTAGTCTCTATCCACATGTATCCATTAGTTTATACCCAATATTTTCTTAAATTACTCCAATGCTTTTTAAATTTCCGTATGATTTTAGGTTCAGATGACTTGTCATGTCATTAAGAAAGTACAGTTTTGTGAGCCGTTGGGGGTAGGAGTATGATAAGTTGGTGTTAGAGCCCTTTGATTGTTAAATGTCTAATTTCTTCAATATGCTTCCGTAACCTAGTTAATTAAAATTAACTACATCTCTTTATTCTACTTCAGCTTCTTCCAAAATTTACATAAAGTAAGAACAGTGAATAAGAGAAAACCCAAAGCCTCATTGCTACCTCTATATCTTGCCATAGCACAAATTCTGCTGAGTGTTGGAATGGAAGCTAGGCACACCAGTCTTCTCTCTTTGATATGAACAAACTTTTGAAGCTTTTCCTCCCTCTGTCATTGCAATAGTGAACTCAGGTTTCTGGGGTTAGATTAAATCTCCTGACAGGTGGGAAGGCCTTATTTGATGGGTAGTCAAAAGCAATGATATTCCCAGTGCATCTTTTCCAAGGAATTGCCCACAATTTAACTTTTGCATATATTTCAAATGTAAGTACATATTTGTGTAGATTATTAAGATAAGTATTTTGTTTGCAAATCATCTCAGGTCAACCACATTTGGCCAGTAGGATCCATGCTCGAATTGCCTCTCTGCTAGCGATAGGGAATCACCAGAAAAACTTAAGTGAGGAAGAATGGCGTAGGAAAAATTGCCTTTAGGAAAGAAACTTATGGAGAAATTTAGAGAGTGGATTTGAGCACTCAGATTAAAGACAAGGAGATCTACTTACATTTGAAAATCTATGCAAAGATTAAATTGTGTACAATTCCTTGGAAAAGATGTACAGCAATATCATTGCCTTTGAATACCAATCATATGGCACAGAACAGAGAAAGAAACCAACCATTTGCTTAACAGTTTATACTCTGCCTCCCCCAAAAGACACGTGTTGGAAAGCAGCTGATGTTGCTACAAATCTGAAAGTTAACTGGGATGTAGAAAGCACCCCAGGTGAATCATTGAAGTAATTTACTTAAAGTTTGAACAGAAATCAGATTTATATTTTAGGGTCAGAATATGGATAGAGAAAATGCTAAAGTTGTGATAACTTTCCTTTATATCAAGAACAGTGAGCTAAGCCCATATATTTATAAAATACAAGCAGAGTTTAGCAATCTGTACAATCAGGATTTAAGTTTTGGATTAATCTTAAAGGAGTACAGAGCCTTTCATATATGTAATCTGCTTCGTGAAGTTATATGAACTTGGGAACTCTTTTCACTATAAATTTGAATATTGAAGGCCGTCTTGCCTAGGCTCTAAAATTGCCTTTGCTGGTTTGGTTGGTTTGCTGTCCTGTGCCTGTTTATCATTTAAGTATAGCACTGGCTTATAGTTAATAAAATCACCCTGGATACCTAGTCCAAGTGTTTGGTTTGGACTACAGGAAAAGCACCTGAATTCATTCAAATTTGTTTCTGGCTCCCTCAACAAAGCTATGTCAAAATTATGTGCAGTAGACCTACATGGTCCAATATTGTAACCACTAGCCACATGTGGCTATTGAACTCTTGAAATATGTCTAGTCCAAATTGGGATATGCTGTGGATGTGAAATACATACTAGATTTCAAAGAATCTAAGAATTAGCACTAGTTCTTTTTGTTATTGTTTAATTATATCATTGTGGAGTCTGACAAAGAGAAATCTTAGCAATCTTAGTAATCCTGTTATATATAAAGTTAATCACAAATCTTCACCTAACTAGTGTTAACAATTATAGGAAATGGGAAAAAGTGATTAGAGTTCATGTTTTCTTCATCATCTTCAGACTAATGACCCACTTGGATCTGGATTAGCTAGATGTGCTTTTTATTATTAACTTTGCCTCAAATTATGGACCATAAGGTGAAAGAAATCTTTCTCTTTTCCTTTTCCTTATGCCTTTGCAGTTCTCAAAGCTACTTCCCTTGACTATACTGCTGTTATGTTCATAACCAACTTGAGGGTAATAATTATTTATATTAGACCTCTATAGTAATTTTGATGTTGAATATTTTTGTTGTCCTAAGTTGGTGATTTTTATTTGAAGCAGTACAATCCTACAAATCTTGCATGGAAGCCCAGTATTTAAAACAAGCAGAGTTCTCTTTGAATTGGGGAGTATACAAAGGACTGTGTTTCTCACTTAAAAATTCCCTTTTCTACTCCCCAGAAGGGTCTCTGTGTCACACCATGGAATTTCTGTTTGTAACACAACTCAATAAACATTAACTTAAATGATCTATGACAAGGGAGTATGGTTTTAGTTTTCTGCTGGTATGTGTAGTATCATCCTGAGAACTAGGTTTAAGTTCAATGTGATCTTGGTATGTTGCAAGAGAGATCAGAGACAATAAAGTTGAGTAGCTGTAAGAGTAACAAAGTAGGCATGCATAAACAAACAAACAGTTATGAGCCTTAAGAACAAAAGAAAAACTCTAGATGCCCATGAATCAGCCATGTGGAATTAATTACAGGTTCTCAAATTTGATATGAAATTTAATTGGACTACAAAGAAAGTAAATGATCTCTTATTTCCGTATTTCCATATTGAAGATGATAGCCAGCTGCTCTTCTTTTCCCTACTTAAGGAAATAGGATAGATGTAAGAGAATTTATTTTTAACAGTTGTTACACATTTAAAAATGTATTAGTGAAGGTCTTAAAGCTATTTCTTAAAGAGTTCTTTAAGATTAACATCTATTTTCATATGTCCAACATGGTTCATGTATAATCATTCCCTACTTAAGGAAATAGGATAGATGTAAGAGAATTTATTTTTAACAGTTGTTACACATTCAAAAATGTATTAGTGAAGGTCTTAAAGCTATTTCTTAAAGAGTTCTTTAAGATTAACATCTATTTTCATATGTCCAACATGGTTCATGTATAATCGGGCCTAAAAATTGAGGGGAAAAAAATAAAATCAGTTTGCCACATATTTGAAAAACACTGGGGCTTTGTATTAATAATTTAGTGTTCAATAAATATTTATTAATATTATTATACTCCTATTATTTTATGCTTAGCATCCAGTACACCCTGACTCTCTCTAATAATTAAGCTAACTATATCTAAACTTAAAGGACGTAAGTTCTATAGACTCAAATATGGTTTTCTAGTTTAAAAAGATATTTTTTACCCTTATATTTTTTTTATTCTAGGCACTGCATTGACAAACCCTGCTAACTTGTGTCCTTATCATGATAGGTGGCTTAATATAATGACCCATTAAAGTCATAGATGTTTTATAATAATACTTTAGTTCTCTAGTGGAGGGTATCATATAGAGATGCATCTCAGAACACAGCAAACTTATAAGTTAAGATATTTTTATTTAAATGAAAGATACAGAGAATTGTAGAAAAGCAGCTGGTTGTGTTTTTGAGTCCCTGTATTACTTTGATCTTTTTTTTGGTTTCTTTTTAAAATAAAAACTGTGTGGTGATCTCCACAGATAAACATGCTTGTATTGCTCTAAAAGTGATAGTTTATTATCTATGGTGAAATTAAGCTATTAAGTGAAGGTTTGTTTTATTGGTTTCATTTTCATTTCAGAGCAAGCTTTTTTCCATTTTCTAAGAATTAGGAATAAGGGGACAGGAGAAGGTAAAGGAACTAATATTTGTTATGCCTTCTGTGTGCCGGGCACTCTGCTAGGATTTTTATGTGTATTACCTGTTCAGTTTTCACAATCCTGTAAGGTAGGTGGGGTTATCCCCATTTTAAATATGAGAAATTGAGGTTCAGAATAAGAACTTGCCTAAGGTTACATAGTAAAGTGGTAACAGAAAGACTTAAACTCGTGTAATTCCAGAGGCTATGTTATATTCACTATATCAGCCAACTCTTGAGAAGCCATCTCTATTTGGAGCACTAAAATGTGCCGTTCTAGGTACAATTTTTATAAGTAGATTTTAGATGAGTTAATTGCACACTGTGCACTGTATACATGTACCCAAATATTACATTGTACCCCATAAATATATAGGATTATTATTTGTCAACAAAGAAAAAATAAATTTAAATTAAAAAGAAAGATTTTAGATGAGTTAAAAAACAGACTTACATTTTCAGAATAGCTTTTCTTTGATCACATAAGTAATACACTTATTACATAGATTTTAGAAAATAAAAAAACTAAAATCACCCATAATTTTCCAGGTTCTTTACAAGCATTATGTAATATAGAAGCTATAGTAAAATCAAATTTGAGGAAATAAAAAGATAATTGAAAAGACTTTTTTTTTCCCCAATACCATATAAAGTATTATAAAGAGGTAGTCTTCCTTACTAAATGTCTTCATTTCCTTTTTAGGTTTCTCCAAGATTTTCAGTTACTCTTCATGTCTACCACTGGAAAATAATAGTTGTCATTCTGAAATAACCCTTCCTGTCCTGTGGTTAACCTTAATGGTATCTGTGTATATAAATGAAGAAAATGTAATATGTGAAATTACGTTCTAATATAGCAGATGGAGTGCTCGGTCCATTGTCCTCCTCATTTATGTTAAGGCAAATTGCATTAAATTGTGTGGTTCCCTGAGTTTCTCTCTGCATTACAAAATACACCTTTATAATCTGTTAACCATCATAGGTGGCTAGTTTAATGGCATTAATAAGCAGGTGTACTTCAGTTATTCAGTGGTAATTATATATGGTTTATAGGATATAGCAAACATATTATTTTGACTTCTTATGGAATTGCACTTCTGTTGAGAACAGAAAAGTACATTACAGTAGTAAATATGAATAAATTAAAGATAACCCTGTTTGATCTATGAGACAAAGTGAATTTACATAATAATGAAAAATTATGGTAGTGAAAGTCTTCTGAAGAATATGTTGATCAGGATAATCTGTGTTCATTTTAGCTCCCCTTGGTTTCCAATTTTCCAGCTGATCAGGAGTTGCATATGTCTGAAACTGTGAGTAGGCATCCCTGGATAGAAGTAATGAGGCTTCAGTTAACCCAGTTCATTCCTTTGTAGTTCTTTTCACAGCTTCATTTGCAGATTAATTTCATCTTAATGTCCAGTATAAGCTCTACAATGAATTACAGAAATTTGTTGGGGAAGTTGCAATGATGTTAGAAATCTGCTGTTTTTCAAAATTTGACACGTAACATGAAAGACCACCTGCACACTTACCGTCCATATAAATGAGCACAGCAGCTCAAGTGTCTTGTCTCCCAGAAGCTTAAAAATACTGTACAGAGAGTACAGAATATGGTAGCCCTTAGTTTATGCAGCAGGTCCCTTCCCAACAGATTAACAGCATTAGGAGGTAAGAGAGGCATGTTCCTTTAACAGAGGACCTATTTGCTCAGGAATCTCAGAGGAGAAAAAACGGAGAAGATTGTCAAGAGAAACCTACAACTTATTTTTCTGGGTCAGGATAAAACAAAAAAGGTCCGTAGAAATTGCAGGATTCATGGCTCCAGTATCTGCGAGAAAGGACAGGAAAAGATTAAGGCAGGAAAAACAAGCAAACACAAGGTTCCTCCATTATGCCAGCTTTACTCATTAGTTTGCACCATTTGCTGGTTATTTCCGGTCTGGCTTCCTGATGGGAGGAGGCTCTGGAGGAGATAGTAAATCTTTGTGGTTGGGTTGCATCCCTGCATGTTCCTCAGTCTCTCCAGCATTCCTTTTCCAATGTCCTGGCTTCTCCCAGTAGTGATCTACTGACTCTCATGACAGGGGTCTCTTCTTATTTGTTGGTGGCCCCAGAAAAAGGTTTGCTCACTTTGTGAACAATTCTAACTGGGCAGTTTACACTGTAGTCTTAAGTTTCTTTTTGTCGTCTCTATCTTTCCCCATTTTTTCCTCAAAATTGAATTACTATTGCCAGCACCTGAGAAACTTGTCTATCCTTACCATCCAAATACCTTTTCTCTTACTTACACCTGAACTCCCAGTAACAAGGCTGCCACAAAAGTAGAGAGGAGTAAGGGTCTATTATGATCTGCCCCTAAATCCATCCTTGTAATTTAGAAAATGCCTCAGTGAACGACTGATGAAAATCAATGGGACTCATCCAGCAGCAGCATGGTAGTGTCTCCCAGGTCACCTCCTACAAAGATGTCAAAGACTGCCATTAGCAGTGCCCACAATGGGATTCCAAGGCAGGAGGAGCAGCCTGAGTTGCTGGGGAGGTAGACAGTCAGCTTCCTGAGGCGATGGCAGTCCCATATGTGGTGGCTAATCATTGGGCCCTGTCATGTCTGTCCCATTAGTCAAGCCAAGTCAGCCAGAGGAAACTCTTCATGGGAGCAACCAGCATGCATCCTTGTGCGTAGGGCTTTAGACAGAAAACATGCTGCAGAGCACCCTGGCAAACTTTTGCACATCATTTCAGAGCACTGGATAATAATTCTCAAGATGGGTAATAGCTGGGGAAAAGGCATGTGCTCTCTTACCACCTCTGATCTACCTAGGAGTCCTGGATCAGGTATAAACAGCATTTGAGTCACTGAAACTCCAAAGAGGTGGGGCTGATTTTCTTCACATTGAGGTGAAAAATAAGTTGGTGTGTATGGCACCATAGTTTCAGTCTTGTTTTGCTCTTTGGTATCCTGACTCCTTTTGTTTCCCCTTTCATCCAAGTTACCAGGGCAGCTGGTTGTCAACCTAATGCCTTAATTTTAGGACCGTCTCTTAATCCAGATTCTCAGATTCTTTGTTCCTTCCTCTTCTTCCTCTCTGCTTCCCTAGCTATTATATTTTGCATGTTCAGCTTAGGGGAGTTTGGGAGATGGAATTCGTATTAGAATATTCGAATGAGGCTGGCAATTCTCCCCCTTCCAAGGGAAGTTATCCCCAGATCCTGTAGCCATTGGGATCCATCCATCTGCCCAAAAAGTCATCACCCCCGTGTCCTAGGTCCCAGACTGAGGCAAAGAAGGAAGGTAACAGGGAGTAAAAGAAGCAGAGAAGGGCCAAAAATCCTGGAGAAAGAGAAAGGAGCTTCAATTTCTTACTCTCTTCCTCCAGTTTCTTAATTTGTTCTCTATGCCTGTTTCATTCTTTCTTTTATTTCCTGAGATCCAGAAATACCAGTAATTTTTTTTATTTTGGGTGAGCTTTTTCTAAGAATCTCTGTAAATACATCAATTTGTCTACTTTAAATGAAACTTCCTCTGGTCATTGCAAAGTAGAATTTTTATTAATATGACTATTTCAAATGTGACAGAGTAAAATAAGCCTTTTATTTTTAAGAAAGAGACCTCCTGACAACATTCTTGGCTGGGAAAGTCTTGGAGGCTCAGTGACCAACCCTGCACATCCCTACTTGCCTGCCTTTCCCTCCCCCTGTAAAAGATAAGAACATTAAGCTGCCCCTGTGTGAGATCCAAGGCTGGGAGAAGAGGAAAGCCAGTTGCGAATTGCATTAAATCTAATTTCAAGTTACTGTGGGGTTTTACTCTACCTGGATGGAGAATTACTATGCTTTAGAGAAAGCATGCTTTCAGCTTTATAAAGTATTGCCAAATCACTCTCCCAGATAGTTATACCAATTTACACTCCCACCTGAAATATACGAGTTCCTACTTTCACACATTCTTGGCCACATCTGGTGTTTGTACACTTTATTTTTACCAGTCTGATGGGTGTGAAGTGGTGTCTCATTTTGGCTTTAATTTGCATTTCTCTACTACTGAGCATCTTTTCATATATTTATTGGTCATTTTCATTTCCTCTTCTGTGAATTGACTGTTCGTATATTTTGCCTTAAAGAAAAAACACAAAAAACCCTAGTTACCCTTTTTGTTATATGAGTACTTTTCTGAGTACTAGCCTTTTGAATGGTCCTAATGTTGCAAATGTCTTCCAGTCTATGACCTTTTTTGTTGTTATAGTCTTTTGTGTGAAGAACTTTTATGTGCTCTAATGTATCACTCTTTTCCTTGATAGCATGTGGTTGTGTGTCTGGTTTAAGAAGTATTTCCCTATCCTCATGTGGATAAATCCTATAATTTCTTCTAAAAGTTTTACAATGTTTTTTTAATATTTAAATCTTTTGATCTATCTACAATTTATTTTTTGTATATAGGATAAAAATGCAATTTTATTTTTTCCATATAAACAGTTGCCCTAGTATCAATTGTTGAATGGTCCATCTTTTCCTTATTGATTTGTAATGTCACCTTATTCTCAGCCTTTTGTTTTTCCATACTGATTTTAGGATCAGCTTCTCAAGTTCCCTGAAAAACCCTTTGAGGGATTCTCTTGTAATTGCAGTGCACTTATAGATTAATTTGCCATCTTTATAAATTGAATCTTACCATCTATGATAATAGTATATTGTTCCTTTCATATAGGTCTTAAGCCCTTTAATACTGGTTTTCAATTTTCATTTTCTCTATAACGCTCTTACATATCTTTTCATTTTTCTTTTTAGATTTGCTTAGTTTTTGTTACCATTAACAAATGGATTATTTTTAAAATTTTTAAATTGGTTTTGATGTTATTGCAACATTAATTTTTGAACAAGAACCTTATATCTGCGATGTGATAACATTGTGGTCAAAGAATATTGTGTGTATGATACACATGTCAGATATTTGTTGAAATCTGTTCTAAGGTCTAGTACACAGCCAGCTTTATAAAGCTTTCATGTGTTCTTAAAAAGATCTTCTGTAATTTTGTGCAGGATTTGTATATGTCCATTAGATCAAACTTGTAATTGATTGTTCTAGTCATTTATATCCTTATTAAATGTTTTCTATTTTTCTACTTCATCTGTCAATTAGTATGATTGTGGATTTATTAATTTCTTCTAGTAATCCTGCAGTCTTTTGCATTACTAATATGAAGACTGAGTTCAGAATTACTACAGTTCCCTGTGAATTGTTCCCTTTTTGCTATTATGTAGTAACTTTTTTATCCCTAATAATGTTTTTGTCTTAAAGTGTATTTTTTCCTGGTATTAATAGAGCTGTGTCAGTTTTCTTTTGGTTCATGGTATGCCTAGAGTAGCAGTTAAGGATGTGTTCAAGTGCAGATAACAGAAAACTTGACTACAGTTGCTCAAACAGAAGGGATTTATTTTTTTCTCAAATAATAGAGTTGGACGTCTGCTCAGGAACCCAGGCTCTTTATGTTTCCAGTTACCATTTCACAGTGTGCCACCTTTCATCCACGTGCTTGTTTTCAGTTTATGGGGCTTTGTAGAGAGGAGTGGACAATAATGAGAACAATATTTGTTATAGGAATTTCACGGTACAGTATCCTGTTCTAGTATCCATAGAATCTGTGTCCCATGATTATAAATGGCCTGCTGTTTACACACATTTTATGAAAGTTCTTTAATTAGAAGATGGAATCTTCCATTTTTAGAGTGAGTAAATGTGACAGTTGCCCTTACCAAATGAAATCATCAGGAGGAAAGTGCTTTTGAGGGCCTGACTTCAGAGCCAGAAGCAATTAAATGCTCAACTCTTAGTAAACCAAAAATCGTTAGTTTACTAGCAAAGCATAATACAGTAGATTTCAAAGCATAATGCAATAGATTTCAAAGCATAATGCAAAGTTAAAACATAGTAAAGTTTGAGCAAGTTGAGTTTTTGTGTTTAGGATATGTTCTATCAAGAGATGTCATTTCGAACAGTTTTTCAGAAGACTGATTAAATTTCAGTATTTTCCCTGAAACCTAACATCACTTTGTACGTTTTGCTAGGGCATTGGCTAGACCATCAGGTAGCCCTTCTTACCTAGAAAATGTGACCTCACACTCTCTCTTTCCTTATCCCATTCTCTGAAACTTCTTGTGCACTTAATGTCACCTTTAATCTTGCACCGGACCATTAGGACAGGTCTGTAGAACCAGGAACAGTCTCTGTGTTTGCATTTATAGCCTTCAACATCTACAGAGCAAGTTGGTCTATTTTGTTTTCTACTAAAAATGATTTGCCATGTATTAGATGGCTCTAGTGCTTTCCAGCAGACCCTAGAACAACGTATTAATATGCCTAATGTTTGATTTATGCTACAAGTTAACAAAGCACTTACCTACATTATTTACATTATTTCACTCAGCCCTCCTTAGTACCAAGAAGAAAAATATCTGTCTCCATTATAGATAAGAAATGAAGCCTTCAGAGCTCAAAATGTAAAGGAGCGTAATTACTGTATTCAAAGCAGGAGAATTTTTCTTTAAAAACATTGAAATATGTATTATTTTTTGAATTAGTAGGTTAAAGTGAACAAGGAGAATCATGTGCTAGATAAATATCTATTGAATGACTACACTCTTAGTTTTGCATTTTCTTTTAGGCACTAAGACTGCTAATCCAATTTTGAATGCCCTTTTGTCATCATTAATCCTTGTCCAACACAATATTGTTGAACAGAACCTAGGTGTCTTTTCATTGCAGGATATGAGAAGGTTTGAAATTAAAGGATTTTTATACAATTGTGAAATGTTTTTCCTTTCAGTGAGTGTGTGGTGTGTTTACATTGATCACCTAATAAATTTTGTGCATTACTTAGTCATTGGATTGAAATATATGCATAAGAACTCTTGGGAAGGAAAAGTTTTTAGAAACTCATAAGTATTACATTGCACTATTTTTACACATTTTTTTCTGTGACTTTTTAATATGTGACTGAAATTCTTCTTGTTGTGGTTCAAACCCTTTCCTTTTTCTCCTGTTCTAATCAAAAAGAGCTTGTATCTTTCTGACTAGTTAACCTTTACAACTTTACATTTGAAAACTCACTTTTCTTTATTCAATACACAGTAATCATCCCAATTTTCTTATTTTATTCTCACAGATCTTGATTTTCAACTAAGTCATCTTAATGTTTCTCTGAGCTATGCAACCCCATCTTTGATTTGTAGTCCCTTATTATTATTGTAATTATATGACCGTTTCTGTTTACAAACTTGAATTAATTAAATTGAATTTAGATTTTGTTCTGTATTAAGTATTCTAAAATAATCTTTCAGCCATGGAAACAAAGAAGTATTTTCCTGCCGAGGAATAAAATTGGCAGTGGATTGGTTTTTGGAAAGAGGCCACAAAGATATTACAGTTTTTGTTCCTGCTTGGAGGAAAGAGCAATCCCGACCTGATGCTCTCATTACAGGTAAGCTCATTACAGGGAGCTGTTTGTACTTAACTCCCATATAAAACCTATGCAGTTATCTGACATTGTCAGGTATTCTTAATGTGCTCCTGTTTACTCAATCTGTGCGACTGCCACGTTGTCTTGGGTGGGACATTAAAGTTGTTTTTGAGTTTGAAAACTATCTGATTATGTTAACTAAACATTAATCCTTGCTACATAAGCCAGTTTTTTTGTGTTTTGGGGTTTTTTTCAGCTACGTGGAAACTTTGACTTCAAATTTTTTGAAATTCTGACCTTTAGAGACATGCTAGGAGTCAGGAAACCTAGATTCATATCTGACTTTGCCATTCACTAGCCATGACTTTGAGCTACACACTGAATTCTTTGGACCCCCATGTTCTCGTGTGCCGTATGAAATTAGGCTAGATTAGTCAAATTCTAAGGACTGCAGATCAAGAGACCTGTAAGATCCTGGGGTATGCTAACTGGTCAAGTAAAAAGAAATGACCCTATAAAGTATTTATATTTATTTTGCTTTATTTTATAATTTTTAAGTGTATGAGTTTCAGGCAAAGATATCCTCTGTAACTGTTAATTATTGTTATTGAATGTTTTGTTCAATTTCAGTGATTCACAATTAGCATCCATTCCTTCTTATCCTTCTTTCCACCTCCAATATTAACAAAAACTGTGAGGAACCTGTGTGAAGAAAACTACAAAACTTTTAGAATCAAAAACAAATGAAGAGACCACCTACCATGTACCCAAAGGGGAAGATTATTTTAAGACTTTATTTTTACCTACAATTATGAAATCATTGTTAAATTAGCATAAGAATGAATAGGCAAGTAACAATAGAGTACAAAGCTTTGGATTCAGACCCTAGCCTACATAACAAAGTAAGGTGGAGAGGTAGGAATAACTCAACCAATAGAGCCAAAATATTAGATAACTCTTTGGAAAGAAATATGCTTATTTAGATCTTTATCTTATACTATGTAATAAACTCCAGATAGTTGAAGAATTAATTGTCAAAAATTAAGCTATCAGAATATATGAATAGTCGTTGAATGGGGGAAGGAAGACCTTTCTAAATTTAGAAATCTAACCCCAGTTAGAATGGCTGTTATCAAAAAGACAGAGTAACAAATGCTGGTGAGGATTCAGAGAAATGGGAACTCTCCTGCACTGTTGGTGGGACTGTAAACTGGTGTAGCCATTATGGAAAATAGTATGGAGGTTCCTCAAACAACATCAGATAGAACTGCCATGTGACCCAGCAATTCCACTGCTGAGTATGTACCTAAAGGAATGGAAATCATCATGCCAAAGGGATACCTGCACTCCCGTGTTCATAGCAGCTCTGTTTACAATAGCCAAGAGTTGGAACCAACCTAAATGTCTATCATCAAACAACTGGATTAGGAAAATGTGGTATATTTACACAATGGAATACTACTCTATCATAAAAAAGAATGAAATATTGCCATTCACAGCAACATGAATGAACTTAGAGAAAATTATGTTAAGTGAAATATGCCAGGCACAGGAAAAGAAATACCACCTGTCTTCACTCAGTGAAGAGAAATAACATGTCTTCACTAAGTGAGAGCTAAAAAATAAATGAAACAAAGGAAGAAAGATTGAACAATCACAACAATACATTGAATTTTCAAAAGGAGAGAACAGAACTGAGGTTAACGGAGGTGGGAAAGGGGGAAGGGGAGAAGGGTAAGGGGAGAATTAGTAAAGGGCCACAAAAAATGATTACGTTGTATAATGTTGAATATATTAATTATCCTGATTTGAGCATCACATATTGCACACAGGTATTGATGTTCAACTTTGTATCCCACAGATATGTACAATCAACCATGCTTCAATAAAAATAAATAAGATCAGAATTTCAACCAAAAAAATTTTTTAGAAGAAATTATGAAAGAAAAGATAGATATAATTACATCAAAATTTAAGCTTCTGCGTTTTGGGAAACTCTTAAAAGTGAGAACCCACCAATTGCCTAAGGAAAAAATGCAACAAATAAACAAAGAATCCATGTTCTTCATATCAAGAGCACATACAGATTGATAAAACAAACACACAGGTCTGCCCAGTATATAAATGGTAAAAAATGAAAGGAATAGACAGCTCACAGAATACAAGTGCCAAATATGAAGAACAAAAAGTTCAGCCTTATCAGGCATTAAAGAAATGCAAATCCCAACAATTTTATTTTTCATCCATCAAATTAGGAGAGATTACAACTGACAATACTCAGCACCCTGACGGAGTTACTCAGATGCTGCTGTGGAAATTGTTACAACCTGTCTGAAAAACAGTTGGTCTTAAATGCTAATACTCTTGGGTCTACTAGTTCTCCTAGGAATAAGCGGTCTCAAGAAAATAAGCAGAGGTACAGGCAAATAGTTAGGAACAAAGACATTTAGTGCAGTATTATCATGTAGAATAGAAAAAACTCAAAGTGTACATTTATTAGAAGAATGGTTCAATAAATTAGGTTATTTCGATATGATAGGATATGCATTAGAATATTTAGGCAGAATTTGTAATGATCTGAGGAAATGCTCTTTTACAGAAAAGGCCGGTTTTATTATTGTGTGTGTGTATATATACACATACATGCATATATACACATTTTGTCAACAATGGAAAGAAAAAACTACACAGAAAATGACTAGAAGGAAATAGGCCAAAATGTTAACAGTAACTGCCTCTGAATTGTGACTTTATGAGGTCTTTATTTCTCTCGACTTCTTAGTACTTTTCCTTACATTCCTAATTTTCTGTAAGGAACTTACAATACATTGATAATTGGGTGAGGGGGAAAGAAGTAAACTGAAAAAAACAAAACAAAACATGTAAGCATGTAAATGACTTGCAAGCTTCTTGAGCATGAAAGAAATATGAGATCGGGAAGAAGGGAAAGTCATAATACACAGTGTGAGGTATGGCTGAGTTTAGTTTTTAGAATACCAGCACACCAGTCTCTGGAACGCGTCAGTCTGCAGTTTACTTTGTAAAATGCCAGAACTCATGTTAGAGGTTTTTAGGGTAATAATTCTCTTGACTGAAAACCTTAACCAGATAATACCTAGTAAATTGAATAGTCATTTCACCTAAAAGAGGCATGATAAGAAATTAAAGTTGTCAGAGTCATAGATTCAAAACAGTACTTTTGCCAATTTTCCATTCATTTAACAAATATTTAACAAGCGCTAGCTATGTATCAGGTATTGTGCTAGGAACAAGAGATTTAGTTAACTTACTAGCTTTACTGACTCCATATTTATTTAAGTTAGTATGTGTCCTAATTAGTATCCTTTCACCCTCATTAGCAGTTAAATGTAAATTAAGCAAGGTAATGGTGGCTGTTTGGTGGACCAACTACACTGATTCCACCGATCACTTTGGTGAGGATCAAGGCATAGCATATATGAGCAAACACCCCCTCAAATAATCAAGTACCATGGATGGATGACTCACGAACAAATGACAGTGAATAAACTGGAAGACTTCAGAGCATGCATCATCTTTAAGTGGCACATTTATTCATTCCACAGATGTTCCTTGAACATCTATTGATATGCTTCATGGGCTGGGTACAGATGGATACAAAGAAATTGCACATGGTGCCTGCTCTCAAAGTGTTTTTAAGGGAAGCACATAAATTTATAATATGACAAATCCTGTAATTGAGACTGGGCTTTTGATTTTGTATTGGTGTTCTGTGATTTTTAAGAGATCAACAGTTGCATACACTGATTCAGCAAAATTAAGTTGAAGAGCACAGTGTTTATTGAGAGCTTGCCAGGCACTGTGCGAGGTGCTTTTACCATGTCAACTCATTTACTTCTCATAGCCTATCCACTGCATTTGAGGACACAGAGAAACAGGCTCAACAAGATTGGGATTGGGATTGCCTCATGTGGGAAGATTGATCCATGACTTGCTGATTCTAATGCCCACATTTCTGCCTCTACTGCTTTTCTACACCAACATTCTGGTGTCAAAGAACTCGCATGTGAGGAACATACGTCATCAAGTTCATATGCCAGTATTAGAGCTGACCCTTATCACCCTGCCCTTCCTTCTTCCTGCATACCCTGCTCATGCTAATGCTATGGCAACTGCAACCTTTGTGTGCCTAGTTTATGTGTTTGTCTAATCCATAGAGCTGACCCTTATCACCCTGCCCTTCCTTCTTCCTGCATACCCTGCTCATGCTAATGCTGTGGCAACTGCAACCTTTGTGTGCCTAGTTTATGTGTTTGTCTAATCCGGTAGGACTGAGACCTCTTTGAGGAGAGGTTATTCTTAATCTCGATGGCCATAGACACCTGGTATAGTACATGCCACAGAGAACACATCAGTAATTGTCTGTAAGAGATGGATTTGAATAAAATTAGTAATGCCACGATTAATAAGCATGAGAAGTAGTGAGCCTTTTTTATTATTTAAATCATAGCTTCTGTAGGCTTGTATCTGGCACTGTTTGCCTAGTTTATATTCGTGGGACAATAGGGGATAGAGGAGCAAAAGTAGGAAGAAGGGATGGGTGAGAAAGACTTTTTATCAGTAATCAAAATATGAACTTCAGCACCTTTTTTTTCCTAAACCACTAAACAAGTCAGTAGAGTTATAGAGCGCAGAAAGAGTATGCCAACCAGAGACAAAATGAGCATTACTGTACCTATCCTTTCCTGTCAATGACTGTTTTCCCTACTTGATCACTTCTAGTCCCTTACTCAGTCCGACCCCTGTGAGCACGCAGGCATGTGTAACTACATGTTCCATAGGAAAGGACAGGGAACACGTAACAGCACTCCTGGCCTTGCTGCCTCCTAGTTCTTTGAACTTCATGCATTTTAAGATTTTTTTTTTCCTTTGCTGCCTTGACTACTTCTTTTCAAACTCTCCCACCTTCACATCCACTAGTTAGAAAAAAAACAACTACAAAATACACAAACAAACTTGGAAGAAGAACTGTTGCTCACCCTGAAGCCTACACAGCTGCTCTGTTAGAACGTCATTGTGACAGGAGTGTGTAAGAAGTTATGTTCTATGTGGTAGTGCCGGCGGCCCAGCTCTTAAGCAGAAGCTTCATGTGATGAAAATCAGAATTTGCTCAGTCCTGTTTAAGTTTTATGCTATTTGGGTGGTTGGGTTTTTTTAACTATTTTTAAAGCCTTTATTATTGAAATTCCCGAAGGAAAAATGTTATTGGGAGTTACCAATTCTGTTACGACTGCAAACTGTCGATCATAATCTCTAATTAAATGATTACATATATTCAGTTCACATTATAAGAGTTCACATTGTATGAAAGTTGCCTTGTGTGTTATATATGTATTTATTCCTGAAATTCTACCCTTATTATTCTTGCAGATCAGGAAATTTTACGTAAGTTAGAGAAGGAGAAAATCCTGGTGTTCACGCCATCCCGGCGAGTCCAGGGGAGGCGAGTGGTGTGTTATGATGACAGGTTCATCGTGAAGCTGGCTTTTGAGTCGGATGGTATAATTGTGTCCAATGATAACTACAGGGATTTGGCTAATGAAAAACCAGAATGGAAGAAGTTCATAGATGAGCGATTATTAATGTATTCATTTGTCAATGACAAGTAAGTAAAACCATTTACTTACCAATGATACTGCTTCCCTGAAAATATAACTATTCCTAGAAGCTGCTGCCGAGTTCTTCTCCTTTTGCCACTGATCAGACCTCAGAAAGGTTTCTTCCAACAACTGGTTTCCCCACTAATCCTCAGTGGGAGTAAGAAAAACTGCAGAACTGTGCTGCAGGAGGCCCCGTGTTAGTGGCAGGTCCCTGCCCTTCCCTGTTTCACTAGCAGAGCACTGAGGCAGAGGAAGTCTTGGAAGACTCTGTGTGAGGAACCTGTGGTAGCTGATAGAGGGAGACTTTCCATCCTCACCCCCTAAAAACTGCCTTTCAAATTCAATTTAGAGCATCGATGGCTGACTGACTACCTGATTTTTTTAAGTTGTTATACCAATGTAAGACTCTAGTCATGAGCAGAGTCTACAAGTTGATGAATGGGCAAATGACATAAGCGTGTCTCATGAGAAGTAAATACTTTTATAAATATGTAGAAAAAGTTCACCTGCTGCTAATCAAAATACAAATTAATCTGAAAAGTATATTTTCTCACCTATTTCATAGAAATATTTTTTATATGCCTTACGCTGTTAAAGATGTACCTAAACTGATAGACAATTTGACAGAGGCTAACTGAAGCCTCAAAAATAAGGTCTTCCACTAGACCCATTAATCTCATTTCTTAGAATATATAATGGGGGAAAAAAGAAAGATCAAATTATTTATAATTGCAAAATTCATAGGCAGCTGAATAATCAAGTTGCAATACATCTCATGGAATATCATTCAGCTGTATAGAATTATTACTATGAAGGCTGTTAAACATGGAAAAATATTTTTATGTTAAAAAGACAAAAGCATAAAATTTTATTTGTGTTTGATTAAAGTCGTGTAAAATGATGTGTGCATATGGACAATGACTTAAACCTAACACAGACATGGAAAGTACTTGTATTGAGATTGTGGAACTGAGTGATTTTATTTTCTATTTTTTAACTTTTAATGTTGCCATATTGTTTTTATAATAATAAACACTATAGTTGCTAAGTGCTTTTACTTAGCCATAATGACACTTGTGTAAGGGTTCATACATTATTTGTATTATTCCCATTTTATAGGTAAATACTTGGGTTTATTTCCAGTTCAGACACTGACATAACGAGTAGTAGAATTCTTTAATCATAACTTATTTTCATTGTGCATGCCATGAATTCTTCTTTCCTCCATTGGAAAGTCAATCCAAAATAATAAGCTTACCAACTTTAAGATTTTTTTCTGTCTCAGCTGAGCAGCACGTTAGTACAGTGGAAAGAGAATAGACTTTGGAGTTAGACATAATTGAATCTTGACTATGCCACGTATAGTGTTGGATAAAAATTACTTAATTAATCTAAACCTAAATTGGAAAAGTGTATTAGTCTGTAAAGTGGAACGAATACTTTATGGGATTATTGTTAGATGAAGTGAAATCGTGTGTGTAAAGTATCTGACACATAATTGATGTTAGGTCGGTTTTTGTCTTCCTATCATATTCTTTCACCCCTCCCTTCTGTTGCACGGCTGCTCTGCCTCACTCCCCTCCTGCTTCATACTACTTCACAAGATTAATGTTGATAAAACATTGTCTAAAATCCTTATAAAATTCTGAGACTGTGAGGAAGGAAAAATTAATTAGAACATGCTAGACTTCAAAACTTATTTGAATTAAATACAGTTCAGCTTGAAACATTTTAATTTTGTTTTCATTAACAAAAGAGAACTTTAGTGATTTTTTTATCCTATAAATATTGAATCAAAACACTGAATTAAAATTTCAAAAAGATAGCTCAGTTAGTTAGAACATGGTATTACTACACCAGGGTCAAGGGTTTGGATCCTGGTACCAGCCAGCCACCAAAAGACAGAACAAAAAAATTTTCAAAATAATACCTCAGAGTGAATAAATTTTGGTACTCTTTCTTTATATTTAAGTTATCAACCTACTTAGGTGTCATTTTTTATTATCTCCGTGACAGGTTCATGCCCCCTGATGACCCTCTTGGCAGACACGGCCCAAGTCTGGATAACTTTCTGAGGAAGAAACCTATTGTTCCTGAACACAAAAAGCAGCCCTGTCCATATGGTAACTTTGTTTATGAATATTTAATATATGCCTTCAGAACACATTATATTGTTAAACTCTTGTTAATAAAAATAAACATTTAAAAGTTTGGATGGCATAGTATGTGGTTCTCTTGATTTCAATTAAATTTAAGAAAGTGTCTTAGCCATGAAAAAGAATTATTTTTACCTATTTGGATTCAATACAAATGCATTTCCCTGAGGTAAAAAATGATTTGAAAAGCTCAGTTAATTCTACATGAAGTTAATTTTCAGATGGATAAAAATTTGGAGTTCCTACAACTAGATACAAATCAGATGAGCATGGTTTTATCACATTACAGCAGTACATGTTGCTCTTCAAAACAGAATTTCCTACCTGATTAAACTGTCCCATTGGAAGAGAAGAGGCAGGTGGGAGTTGAGGACATGAGGTAATAACCAAAAACTCTGGAGGTGATTATTAATCATTTGGCCACTTTTCTTACTGCTCTTGATAGTAAGGAAGTGAGAAAACCAAAAGTGACATTTCTTAAGAGTAAGAAACAGAGTAACACTTAGCATATCTCCCATTTCTACCTAGGTTTCTTTCATAAGTTAACATAGTAGTACCAAACTGAATTTTCAGGGTCTGATGGTATGCTCCTTTGCCTAATTAATTTTACTCTTCGTAGGAAAGAAGTGTACCTATGGACACAAGTGCAAATATTACCATCCTGAAAGGGGCAGCCAGCCTCAGCGGTCAGTGGCGGATGAACTTCGTGCCATGTCTAGAAATACAGCAGCCAAAACTACAAATGAAGGAGGACTGGTGAAAAGCAACAGTGTTCCTTGTAGCACTAAGGCTGATAGCACTTCTGAAGTCAAACGAGGTGCTCCAAAGAGGCAATCAGACCCAAGCATACGGACTCAGGTCTATCAAGACCTTGAAGAAAAGCTTCCCACCAAAAACAAATTGGAAACCAGGTCTGTACCTTCCTTAGTTAGTATACCGGCTACTTCTATTGCAAAACCCCAAAGCACTACATCTTTAAGCAATGGCCTTCCATCTGGAGTTCATTTCCCACCTCAGGATCAAAGACCACAGGGACAATATCCTCCAATGATGATGGCAACCAAAAATCATGGAACGCCAATGCCTTATGAGCAGTATCCAAAATGTGACTCTCCTGTTGACATTGGATATTACTCCATGTTGAATGCGTATTCAAATCTGAGTATCTCAGGCCCACGAAGTCCTGAAAGGCGTTTCTCGTTAGACACTGATTATAGAATAAGTTCTGTAGCTTCTGACTGCAGCAGTGAAGGGAGCATGAGCTGCGGGAGCAGTGACTCCTACGTGGGGTACAATGACCGGTCCTATGTCAGTTCTCCTGACCCACAGCTGGAAGAGAATTTGAAGTGTCAACACATGCACCCTCACAGCCGCCTTAATTCCCAACCCTTCCTGCAGAATTTCCATGACCCCTTAACCAGAGTGCAAAGTTACAGTCATGAAGAACCAAAGTTCCATCACAAGCCTCCTCTCCCACATGTGGCTATGCATCTTCAGCACCCTGCTGTGGGGGCCCGGTCCAGCTGTCCCGGGGATTACCCCTCTCCTCCAAGTTCAGCGCACTCTAAAGCACCACACCTAGGGAGGTCCTTAGTGGCCACAAGAATAGACAGCATTTCTGATTCACGACTCTATGACAGTTCTCCATCAAGACAAAGAAAGCCTTATTCCCGCCAGGAAGGGCTGGGAGGCTGGGATAGGCCGAGTTACGGGATTGATGCATATGGATATCGGCAGACTTACTCCTTGCCTGACAGCTCCACACAGCCGTGTTATGAGCAATTCACCTTCCAGAGCCTACCTGAACAGCAAGAGCCAACTTGGCGAATACCATACTGTGGAATGCCACAAGATCCTCCAAGGTACCAAGACAACCGAGAAAAGATTTATATCAACTTGTGCAACATCTTCCCACCTGACCTTGTGAGAATTGTCATGAAAAGGAATCCTCACATGACAGATGCCCAGCAGCTCGCTGCAGCCATTCTAGTGGAGAAATCCCAGCTGGGTTATTGAAAGATGATGCATCTTTGTGGTGTTTAGTAGTTTTTTGTTCAGCTCAAATGCTGAGGGAGGTTTGCTACAATAGCACATGTGATCTCCTTCTCAGCAAGGAGGTTATATAGTATCCATTTATGTGAAATACTGTATCATGGAATCTGTATGTATAGCCCCACATGGTGGAAGTATCACGGGATTGCTTTACATTCAAACTTTTTTTTAATATTTCCTTTTTAAAGCTATATCCTCAGCTGGAAATTTTTCCAGTTTGATTTAATAGATGTATCTGTGATCTTTGATATTAATCTTTGGTGCATCAGGGGTTTATATGCAGCACTTTTTATCCTTGTTTCATGTTTTATTAACTTGGTGTTTATCTATCAATTGCAAGCAATTACGATACCTTCAGAATGTGGAATATTTGACTAGACTTTGCAAACTATTTTTTCAAGCCAAGCTTAATTAGACTCTTTTACAGCTTTTTAAGTTATTTTTATTTGGGGAAAGTGGGCTTCTTTGTGCTATAATCATTATTTATAGAAACAAAGATATACTACAGCACTGACTTTATATTTTAAACAAAATGTAAGTTACCAGTTTATGTTGAAATGGGTAACAGTATATATTAGAATGATTTACAGTATGGCACTTTTCATTGTTTTTTTTTTTTTTCTGTTAAGATATTAGCTAATCTAGTATGATTGATTTAAAAGAAAGCAGATGCAATCAGTGGAAAAAATTGTTTCCATTTTTTTTTAATAGGGTAAAAGCTGTAACTGTTACAGGTTAGAGCTTTGTTATCCAGCTATGGTGTGCTTCTAGACAGTAGAAATGGAATTGAATTCCTAGATTTCCATTAACCTTTATTTTTAATATGTCTGTCTTTTTGTTTTGGGGCACAACAATACTGGATAAAATAACCCTTTAGCAGTACTTGCCTGTTTTTAATGAATCTAATCTCAATGCAACTTTTATATTTAATACACTCTTCAGCTTTCCTTCTATTTATCAAGGCTGGCCTGAGGTGGTTTTATGTGTTGAGGATATGCAACATTTATTGATACTGCACTATAGAAATGGTGATGGAGGAGTTGTAAATGGTAACTTAAAATTTTTGTAAGATATTGTATATTTTCCATTTTCCTGACGGTAGTTTTTTGGGGGAGGCCTGTTATATTATTAAGGCCAGATTCTTGCCACAAATAGTATAGTTTTAGAAACAGACTAAAGTCTGTTCTAGTATTAGTAAGGGATATTTCTGGTTTCAAAGTCATGGGTTTTCTTAACTGCTAAAACATTTCTGCAGATTAGAAGATTGATTTTGCAATCAGTGGCAGAAGGTTGTATGATTGACATAACTTGACTGTTGCCTCCAGATTTTGAATTTTACTTAGTGTAATGGACACATTCAGATCTGTTTCTGTAGACTTCTTAGATGCCCTGGTTGTTCTGATTATTCATGCTACAGTTTGAAGTAAAGCCCTGAAAAACCAGAAAGTACCTTTAACCGTTGATACAAATTGTATCTTTTTAACTATAAGAACTATTTTGATTTGTAGATCTAGTAAAAACACAAGTGTGTAACTATGATTAGAATTTTGGGCAACATTTTATCCCTTATTTAAATACAAATTTTTAAAGTAAAATTGAGGTCTAGAATAGGGTAGAAAATAAGAGTAACAATTTAGGTAAATAAAAGTGTTTGTCCTAGTTTTATATAATATATTAAAACATATTAAAAAAATTTATTGGCATTTTCTTTCTCCTAAAATTTATCTAGTGTGAACTTAACTTAAAATAAAGGTAAAATGCTGCCTGAAAATAATGTCCAAGCACCTTTGACTAGGATAACATTTTCACTACTTGTGTGACACTGTGTGTTGCATGAAGTAGGATTTGGGTATACAGTAAATGCTTCTAAAAGGCATTGTGCATATTGACATATCCAATAATCTGAACCGTGTTCAGCAAACTTAATTCAGGAAAGTGGTGTTCTACACAATTGTTGCTGTTGTGTTTAGTGAGCGTGGCACTCATCTGTACCCAGAAGTAATACGGGCGATGCCACACAAACCACCTGAGTGGCGTCTGAGAGCGACCCTACTCACTTGTGAAATTGTTCTCCTTGATTTTGTCAGTCACTATAGAACAAGTTTAAATGTAGAGGCTAACCCAGTGCCAAAAATAGGGTTTCAAATGTATAGTTAGCATACCTTTTATTTGATTCATATTCTAAGAATCTTTTTTAGGATGAAATCACTTTCAAATTGTACATGTAGATTTTGTTTTCATTTTCTTTGTTTAAGCATTTTAATTATTTGAAGATTCTGCTAAACTTTACTAAGTTTATTTAAATGACATCTTAGGTGAAATGTATATGACATTTTTAATTCAACCTAATGTTTTAGCTATTTGTCATTGCTTCATGGATGTTAAACTATGGAAAAATATGGAAAACTATGGAGCTAGCTGCCACCTGTACTGAAGAGAATAGCTCTGAACTACTCACACTGAAATCCTCCAGTATAATTAATTGTGAGTTAAGAAACAGCAGTTTTTTAATGAACAAAGGACAATTTGTCCCCCTTTTTTGGAGCACCAAAGTTACTTTCCGAGCTTATAAGAATGGCAGACTTTAGGTACAGCAAATTCTTTTTTGTCTAAAGCAGTAAGTGAAAGGGGTCCATCATTAATTTAAATCCACAGCTGATGGTAAACCTTCATTTTAGCCTAAACTTTCTCCCTAGTCAAGTCTTTTGCCAGACTTGCTAATAAATAACCAGAGAGGTGTGTTAATAAAATTGCCGGAAGTGGTCAACTGATAGAAGAAAAAGGATTCAGACTGGAATATTCTGCCCCTGAATAATTGACAGTTGACTGTAGTTTACACAGTAATTAGCCAGTTCGTTGTCTCTGTGTCTTAGTCCAGAGGGAATAGTACCCAACTGGCCAAATACTGGCCCTCCCTTAGTATTTCCTTTTTTTTTTCTTTTTGCATGTGATACAGACATTTTTGGTCTTATTTGTATGATCTCTGTATCCTGATAAGAGATTGTCATTGACCTAAACATTTGAAAGAAATGCACACCAGTATAAAATATTTGATACTGGTGGAAACTTGAACTTTGTGTTTTTATGAAAATTCATTTATGAGAATATGTAATATAACTAAAGAGAGTATTACACACACACACACACACACACACACACACACACATTTGTTATGAAGTATTAAACATGGGGGCGGGGGTGCTTTTGATGGCTAACTTTTCCCTGATTGAACTATGTTTCTTTGAGTTGTGGATGAGCAAGTCTGAGGTCTAGATGGCCAGTGATAAGATTTAGAACCACTTGAATGGAAAGCAGCTCTTCACTGGTTTTATTCTTGGTATTTTTAAAGAATTATTTTGATAATCTTAATAGAATGTGTAATTTTAAAATACACATGAAAAACTTAAAGTAGTATTGATTATACAAATAATTATTTAACATGTCTTTTATGAATGTATCTATATGTACATAGACAGTAATATATTTATAAAACAAATATACTTTGATTATGTTGTAGCTCTTAGTTTGTGATAGGTGGGAGGATGGCTCTGGATATGTATATGTGTGTGTGTTTTGAAAACTCTCAAGCTGTTTTCCCTCTGATTTAATGACATTTACTCTAAACTATTTTTGGCTTTTTTTTTTTTTTTTGCTATCCAACTTCCTTATTCAAGATAAAATAAGATGTACAATTTTCTGGCCATTCTGCTAATGTGTGGCTCATCCATTTTATCGTCTAACTCCTGGAGAATTCTGAGTGACCTGAAATCAAACAGGTTATGGCTAGAGATAATGCTTACATTCCAAATATATTAAAGATGAAAACTCAACTGAGACGCCAAGCTTCCAACAAATAAAATGAAGTATGACAAAAAGATAGATTACACAGATACATTGCAATAAGAGAAAGCAGAGTAAAAGCAAAGAAACACATGCATTATTTTACATTGGTCTAGGAAACCCCCCGAAGGCAAGGATTGACAAACTTTTTCTGTAGAGGATCAGATAGTAAATAATTCAGTCTTTGGGAATCATATGGTCTCTGAAAACTATCCACCTCTGCCTTTATAGTGTATAAGCAGCCACAGACAATACGAATGAGAGTGGCTATGTTCTAATAAAACTTTATTTACAGAAACAGGCAGCAGTCCAGATTTGGCCTGTGGGCCATAGTTTGCTGAGAAAAACAGGCTTATTATGCAGTCTGCAATCCCAGTTTGGTTCCATTAGACTATGTGTCTATGCCAGTACCATGCTGTTTTGATTAATATAGCTTGGTAGTATATTTTAAAATCAGATAGTATGATGCCTCCAGCTTTGTTCTGTGTGCTCAAGATTGCTTTGCCTATTTCAGGACTTTTGCTGTTCCATATGAACTTTGGAATTGTTTTTATCTATTTCTGTAAAGAATATTATTGGTATTTTGATAGGAATTGCATCAAATCTGTAGGTTGCTTTGAGTAGTATGGACAGTTCAACAGCACTAATTCTTTCAATCCATGAATACAGGATATCTTTCCACTTCGTGTTTTCTTCTTTTCCTTTCATCAACGTTTTACAGTTTTCAGTGTCAAGATCTTTCTTCACCTCCTTGGTTAAATGTATTCCTGAGCATTTAATTTTTTTGGAAGCTATTGTAAGTGGGATTGTTTTCTTGACTTCTTTAATGGATAGTTTGCTTTTAGTATATGAAAATGCTACTGATTTTGTTTGGTGGCTGGCTGGTAAGGGGATCTGAACCCTTGACCTTGGTGTTACCACTGCCATACTCTCCCAAGTGAGCTAACAGGCCAGGCATGCTACTGATTTTTGCATGTCAGTTTTGTATCCTGGAATTTTACTGAATTTGTCTGTTAGTTCTAACAGGTTTTTGGTGGGTATTTTCATTCTTTTAGTGATGAAGCTGATGTCCAGAAAGGTGACAAAGTTGCCTAAAATCCTGTGGCTAGAGCTAGGTTAAGCCCTACACTTTAGTCTCAGTGAGTAGAGTAATATTTTTCAATTGATAGTGTGTTGAATGAATCACTAGCATGCACAGTGATTTTAGGTAATGATTATGCTTTCTTCTATATTTTATAAAAAATATAACTAACAAACACTGAGCCTGAAATTTCATAGTTATTCCTGTTTAGGAAGATTTTTGAATAGTGAATTGCTTCCAATAAGTAATAAATTCAGGTGTAGCATAGACATGACAAGTTATGCAAGTGGCCCCTACATACTTGAGGTTTAGAGAACACTTCCCCACTTTATATTATAGATACTATTCCTCTCTTTCATTTACAGCTATGTTAATATTTCACCAATTTTAGTGGTAATTCATCCTGTGCAATGTGTTAGTACAAGTAAGTAAAACTTCTTTCATGAATATTTCCCTGAACAGTAGTTGTACTGTACTAAAAGCATTTTATCTAATCCAACATTATGATTTACTACAAACAGAAATGAAGCAATTGATGTACTCCTTTAAGAAAGCTTAGGCGCCATTTAAAATGTTTCATAGATATTGCAAACACAGTATTTTGAACAGAATTTTTGATTGTCCACTGTGGACTCAGAATATATATTTCCTCTACGTAAAGAGAAATGCAAAATGAAAAGTAATTACCCAGCCTGGATGAAGATGGAAATGTAATTCACAGCTACATGTCGACAGAAACTTGCAGAGAGAAAGGTTTCATGGTCTTACAAATAACTCAGCTACTCTACTAGCATTTTTTTCTCTGTGCTGACAAAGAAGGGAAGGATAAATATTTACAACCCAGGTTGCTAAACTGAGCTTTAATTAACAAGGCTCCAGGAAGGGCCCTACCAAGATAAAAATGTGATTGCACTCTGTCCTCTGACCTCAATTGCAGGTTAACTTCTCTTGGGTGTTTTTGGACCCTCAGTGTAAAGACATAAGGACCCTCTGAGACGGCAAGCTGTTTTGCTAAAAACCTCTTTACACATCTGGAACATAACCTTTTAATCCTAAGGCTTGTGTTACCACCACAGCTTAGAAAACATGTTTAGACTTGGATTGCACAAAGTCATAAACATGTTGGATGTAGGAAAAACTGTTAGTTTATAAACTGGACCTGTTATTGTGAGTTTTTAGGTTTTTTTTTTTTTTTTTTTTTCTTCCAAACCATAGTTGTATGCTGATAAGTAGAATTTCCAGTTTGATCCTGCAAAATTTTCTTACAGGAAAAGTAAAGCAAAGAATATGTTTAGAGCAACTATCTGATAAACTGTTGTGATTCTATTTATCCTCTGTTCTGTGTGTTTCTGTAATGGAATTTTTACAATTCCAAAGGCAGTATTTTAGACTTACTAGAAATTCATATCAAAATAGCTATGTGATTCTGCCATTGAGAAAAAAAAAATTAAAAAATACATTTTTCTTATGGTGGTTTTTGTTTCATGAAGAAATTGACCTCATATAGCATCCTAGATGTTAAATACATAAAAGCATCCTCCTTCTCTCTTCCCGAGGCTTGTCTGCCTTCAGTGGTTAATAACGTGAGCATCTGGTAGGATAAGCACATATTCGGTGTCAATGTAAATGTTGGAGCCATAATTATTTTCTATGAAAATTGAAATTAAATGTCAAACACAACTAGTCATACTTAAGACATGGCGAGAGCGTTTTCTTTCTAATTTGTCACTGAGGTGTTTGTCTCTGGTTATTGTGTAGTATCATCATGTGTCTGCTAAGACAGTGGTGGTTAGTAGGAACCTTGTCCAGTGAGTTTATAAGAAGTGCTGGATTGCACTGGTGTCCTCTTTTCTGATGATGAGGGCTGTCAAGTGATTCAAAAGTATTGCAAAGACTTCTCTTGATGGGTGGTGTGTACTGGGCTTGTGCACTATGAGCACTGATGCGTGTGAAGCCCTGACATGCTGGGGTACAGAGAATGGGGGTTGGCAGGTCTCCCTTTAAGGAGTTTGCTTTGTCATAGTCAGGCCAGAATCTCCAGGGCAACATAGTAAACATGAATACACTTTTAAAAAAAAAAAAGTAGACAACAGATTTTAATGAACAGAAATGGAAATTTTTATCCCTTTGATAGTTGAGGTGGAAAAACTTAAATCACTGTAGAGAAATGTTTTGCTTCTGAGAAATTCCTGCAGAGACTGGAAGAGATTGCAGACAGCTGTCAGGTGCTCAGGGGTTGTGTTTGAATCCCAGTCCTGCATATATTACTATGGGGTGTATATGGATATATATATATGAGGGTACTTCAAAAAATTCATGGAAAGATTTGTATTAGATTTTAATTCTATTTTTCCACAAATTTTTTTGAAGAACGCTCATATTGTATATATGTGACACAATATGTAGAATTTGGGCAAATCATCTTTCAGAGTCATTTTCAAACTCGGTTGTAAAGTAGTATTAACACCTATTGTCACCAAAAAGGCTTATTGTCACCAAGATGGTGGCGATGGTGGGCATGAGGATAACTCAAGGACAGATGCGAGTAAATACAATGCTGCATCCACCCCATTCTTGCTGAGCAAAAACAAGAATCTTCACTTATCCCTGCAGTTTTAAAAAGCAGTGTCTTTCTGACCCAATTGTTCTAATTATTTTCTATCAGTGAAAATACCCTATTTCAGATATGGTCACAGTACCAAAATGTTCCATTGATCTTCAAGATTTAACATACTCATGTTCTATGTCAGCAACTAAGAAACTTTTATTTCAGATAGCAGGTTTTTCCTACGACATTTGCTTTTCACACCTTTCTTTTTTTGTTTTTTCCTAGAGTTGTCATTTACCATTGTAAGGTATTCTTTATCCCCCCCCCCACACACACACACCTAGTTATCTTAAAGTGTTTAACTGGGATCTTAAGGATTTAGACTGTTTATTTTGGCTCTGTCAGCAGATGTGATTACTAACGTTCAGTTGTAGTTGGCAAAGAACTCCGCATGTCCAAAATAGGCATGAAGTGGGAGAGGCTCCCCAGGTACGTCCGCAGGGTGAGTGGAGGGAGGCTACAGTGTTAACTGGAGCTAGTCCTTTATTTCTCCCCTCCTAGTACTATTGTCTGAAGAGAAAGGATTAATACTGATGAATTAAGTAACATTTGGGAAGGGGGGGAGTTGTAAAAAGAAACTGTAATGGTGAATTTATTCAAAACAACGAAACACCTGCACTCGGGCCTCTCATTTAAATGCAGGTATCCTTAGCTTTTGTCCCTCAGCCTCAGGTGCTGTTTTAGAGTTAATGGTTTTCATTTTCATGTTCTTATCTTAAAGAGTTTTAAAAGGATTTTTTAAATATTTTAACATTTCAAAGTTTTCCTTTTTAAAGATTTTTAAAGTAACCTTTTAAAAAATGTATTCCTCTGCAGATGCAATCAATCATCAGCCTCAGGGTTAAGAGTAGGAACCCACTCTACATCTAGATGTAGCAGATTGGCAAGTTCCTAGATGGGGTAATAATTGCCCCGTCTCCTAGGATTGTTAAGACTGAATGAGTTGAAACAAGTAAGACCCTTTGAACATGCAAATCCATAGTGTGTGTTCAATAAGTAATAGCCATTGTCATGTAAATGAATAGGAGTATTTAAATGCATAGTGTATTAGTCCGCTTCTGTGGCTTATAACAAAATACCTGGAACTGGGTAATTTGTAAGAAAACAAAATTTATTGCTTACAGTCTCAGAGGCTGAGAAGTCCAAAGTCCAGGGAACACATCTGGTGAAGGCCTCGGTGGTGGTGACAGTGTCATAGGGGTCTCACAAGGCAGAGAGGAGAGAGACTGACCTCATTCACTCCTTTTAAAGCCCCCAGAACCACTCCCATTATTCCAAGAATGGATCAATCGTTCACAAGGATATAGTCCTCACAGTCCAATCACCTCTTCAAAGCTCCACCTTTCAATTACCATGACAGGACTTCCCACACTCTTAACACTCACAGTGGGGGTTAAATTTCTAATACATTAAACTTTGGGGGGACACAATTCAATCCACTGCACATAGTAATTTTCAGGTGGTCTCATTTGAGTCTTCCATATCTATATAGTTATGCTGTGAAAGAGTCTGAATTCTAGCAATCAATGTAATTTGATATATTCAATGATGAGGCCAATTTCAGGATTTCAGAAGTGATGTTTTAGGCTTAAAAGAATTCTAGGATTCCATTTCTTTGCTGCCCCCATCACTAGGCTGTTCTTGGTTTAAGAGTTTTTCTAGATATCATAGTGGTGAAATAAATGGAATAACAAATGATTACAAAAAGGAGGTAAACACTCCAGAACCTCAGTTACATTGTTCCTGGACTGCATTACTGTCACCCTTCCAAACTCAACTTTTACTCCTAAAGGTGATGCTCAGCAAACCTGTCTGAATGTCTTCTCCCTGACCCAAACACTCCTGACCTAAGTGAACTGGAACATTAGTCCTTTACCACAGGGCTGGTCTGGGCAGAGTGGTAGTGCTCTGTGGTCTCGGGTGGACAGTGCACATTTCTGGGGAGGTGCCAGATGACAGTGTTTTTCTCTTTAAGCATTTCTTCCCAGTTTATAACTGCTGCTCTCAAAGTCAGAGAGAAGGGCTAGAAGGGAGACTATTCACCGGAGGGTCAGTACTCTGTATTTACATAAGTTAAATTAAAATCCTATGAAACAAGCATTATCCCTGCTTAGAAATGAGCAAACTAAGACTCAGAAAGGTTAAAGCACTCGCTCGAAGGCAGCCCTGTGGGTAGAGTCCCTCTCTATGTGCTTCCAAAATTCTTCCCGCTCTACTATGTCATAAGGCGGTACTAGCATGGGCCCATGATCATCTTCGGCATGAGTTATTCTCCAGAACTGAGGAATGAAAGCCAGTTGTACTGTAACTGCACATACTTATCCATGCTATGACTTTACCTGGGGACAGGGAAAGACTAGGAAAAATAGGAATTAGAACTTTTGTTTCTCTGCTTCTGTGGATCCACACACCTTCCACACAGCTTTCATGTATAAACAGTCATGACAAAGACGTCACTTGTACGGCAAACATTGTCCTGAGATGTACTTGTCCTGAGATTTGTGAAGGTGGCCCCAGCCTAGGACTCAGGCCAGCTGACCAAGACTCAATGCTTAGGGACCCAGAAAACCCCAGGGCCCGCTGCCTCTGATAAGTAAGACTGGTTGGTTTCATGTTGGAAGGAGGTCATTTTAGAGCCTGGGCTCCTGTCTCCACTCCTTAGCATTCTTTGTAGTCCTAGAGAGGAAAAAGCAAAACATGTATTTCTAATGTTTCCAATCATGCTTAGAGCCCTTCTTGGGTGTCTTTTGAGAAGGCACATTTAGCTTTCAGACTGTTGACAATGCCTGCTGCAAACAGCACACCTTTTATGTTGAAGCAGCTGCCATTTGCATTTCCCCTGCTTTCTATTTGCATGAGATTAGAAATAGGAAAGTTTAAGTAGGTGGCCAAGCAGATTCTCTTCTCAGTTCCCCAGGAGAACACAGTAAGGGACAGAATACTGAAAGAATAGGAAATACAGTGTTTAGATGCACTCCCCAGTCCTTGTCCAGAGGCCTGGATGGGCGGGTCCCAGTGCACAGAGAGTCCCCCCTCAGCCCCTGGGCCCCCACCCCCTACCAGTGCTGGCTCACTGTCTCAGCCTTCAAAGCTCTTTTCTTCTGCTCTCCACTTTGCAAAGATATAATTGCCATTCTTTTGAATAATTGTTTCAAATATGCATGTGAAGGTTTAATACAATTTGGTAACTACATGAAAAGCTATTCAATAAACACCTGAGGACATTTCTGGGTTTTCTATGTATGTTACCAAATTAACAAGACAGGACAAAGCACATTGTTCCATAGTAAATGCAAAACATGTTAAAACGCTGCACATTATAAAGGCAGGAACACAGCAAGATGCATGTCCTAGACCAAGCTCAGCGTTGTCGTTGCCTGTTCAGCGAAGGCAGGAGGAGAGCAGTGGGACAGGCCCCGGGCCCTGGTGGGGTGTGGATCAGGGCGCACCAGGGCCAGCTTCTTACAAACGCCAGAGCCTCTGTGCAGCCAGCAGCCTTCCCCGCTCCCACCATCCCGCGCCCATCGCCTCTTCCTGGCTCTGAGTCACCTGCAGAGGCAAGTGTCCTCAACTCTGCCGCCTCCTCTCCCCAGCCAGAGGCTGCCTGGGGACATCAAGATCACCCAGTTGGCAGTGGTTGTAGGTGGATGGGGAAAGAGGAAGACGTTGACAGACTTTGAGAGATCCCCCTCCACCTCTCTAAGGAGGATTTAACACACAGACTTGTCATACCGACTGGTAGCAGGAAATGCCAGGTGGTGAGAGGGTGCTGCAGGGAATATTTTAATCTAGCTGCAGCTCCAGCTAGTTTTGGGGAAAAGGTAAGAGGGTGAGCGACACCAGGCTCTGGAGGCCGGTGCAGGGAGTTAGAGAAAAAGGACAGGCCACAGCTTGTGCACCTCAGACCCCTAAGGGGCTGAGGGTAGCAGGAGTGGTTCTCAACTTGGGGCCTATCTTGCTGGTTTGTTAATTCATGGAAATGGGTAGCAATATCGCCAGACTTTCTGAGTCCTCTTTGCTAACCTGAGGGATGAGCACAAGCTCCCACAATCTGGGGCACTCTAGTCCGTCTGGGGTCGAAACCACACCACCCGCCTTCAGCCATGCTGTCAGACCCTCCCACAGGCCAGTGTCACTGAGGCCAGCTGCATCCTCCCAGAGAGAAGAACTGCATCTCCAGGGACACAGGCTCTTTCAGGCTGTAAAGCGAAATGCTGTAACCACATTGATCTTGTGCCTCAGGCCTTGGGGCAGAGCAGAAAAAGCAAATGGCAAGGAGAGACGGCGGGGGCTGCT